>NC_080428.1:87772697-88073947 GCF_029873635.1 Malania oleifera | reverse complement strand
TTATTGCTTGAGTCCTTTGTTCCTTCTAAATTCTGGGTTGAGGCATTATCTACTGCAGTTTACTTAATTGATAGACTGCCCTCTCAGGTCTTGAATTTTGATTCTCCTTATTTTTCGTTTGCATCATCAACATCCTAGCTATCTTAATTTGCATGCTTTTGGATGTGTTTGTTTTGTTTATTTACCTTCCCATGAAAGTCACAAACTTTCTGCTCAATCCGTTAAATGTGTCTTTATGGGTTATAGTATTTCTCACAAAGGCTATGTTTGCTATGATCCTGATTCTAACAAATTCCGTATTTCTCGTGATGTTGTTTTCTTTGAAAATCAATATTACTTTTCTACCCATGTTGAGCCCTTGCCTGAGCTTAGTGTTCTTTCGTGTTATGATGAATTGCCTCCTTTTCCTGAACGATTCAAACTTGGAATTGTGTATACTTGACGTCTGCCAACTTTGCCCTCTCTCGAGCTTGACTCTTCCTCCACATCTGATCCAACGCCGTCTGCACCTCCTAAGCCTGACATGGCTCTTGCACCTGGTCCTAGACGCTCTGCATGGGTATCACGCCCTCCTGATCGGTATGGTTTTAATGCTACTTTAACTACTATTCCCATTCCTACATGTTTTTCTAAGGCTGTTAAACATGAATGTTGGTGGAAAGTGATGGATGAGGAACTTAGGGCTCTCCATGATAATCTTACATGGGACGTGGTTCCTTGCCTGTCTAATATTAAGGCCATCGGTTGTAAATGGGTTTACTCGATCAAGCTCCGCTTTGATGGAATTTTGGACCGGTATAAGGCATGGTTGGTTGCCCTTGGGAACAAGCAAGAGTATGGCGTGGACTATGAGGAGACTTTTGCTTCGGTAGCCAAGATGACTACAGTGCATACAGTTATTTTTATTGTTGCTTCACAAGGCTGGCCACTTAATCAAATAGACGTCAAAAACGCATTTCTTCATGGTGATCTCAAAGAGGAAATTTATATGGCCCTCCCACCTAGTTTTTCCTCCTCCTCTTCTTCGGATGTATGTAAGTCGAAGCGATCTCTCTATGGGCTGAAACAGGCTTCCCGAGCATGGTTTGACAAGTTTCGAACTACCTTGCTTCAGTTTTCCTTTCAGCAAAGCCAATATGACTCTTCTCTGTTCCTTTGCAAGACATTTGCTGGTATTATTCTTTTTTTGGTTTATGTTGATGATATTGTTATCATCGGGACTGATTCTGCTTTGATTGATCATCTCCAGCAGCATCTTCATGCCTCTTTTCATATGAAGGATCTTGGTCCTCTTGCGTACTTCTTGGGATTGGAAGTTCATAGTGCTCTTTTGGGCATCTTCCTAAATCAACATAAGTATACGCAGGATTTAATTACTTTGGCTGGTCTTCAGGATGTATCTTCTGTGGGTACTCCTCTAGAAGTTAACACGAAGTATCGTTGTGAGGAGGGTGATCTCCTTTCTGATCCTACTGTGTATCACCAGCTAGTGGGTAGCTTGAACTATTTGACTATTACTCGACCTGATCTTTCCTTTGCTGTCCAACAGGTTAGCCAGTTTATGCAGACTCCACGCCATTTACGCTTAGCTGCCGTTCTTCGTATCATTCAATATCTTCGGGGATCCCCTAGCCATGGATTGTTCTTTCTTGTTGGCTCTCCTCTTCGTCATGCTGATTGGGCCGGTTGTCCTGATACTCACTGTTCTGTCACGGGCTGGTGCCTCTCCCTTGGAGATTCTTTGATTTCTTGGAAGAGTAAAAAGCAAGCTTGTGTTTCGAAATCTTCAACTGAATCTAAATACCGTGCGATGTCTGCTGCTTGTTCTGAGATTAGTTGGCTTTCGTGGGCTTCTTGCTGAGCTAGGTTTCTCTCAGCCTGATCCCACTCCTCTCCATGTCGATAACACTAGTGCTATTTAGATTGCTGCTAGTCCCGTTTATCATGAGTGCATGAAGCATATTGAGGTGGATTGTCACTCTATTCGGGAAGCACTGGACACTCGTGTCATTTCTCTTCCTCACATTTCCACTGACCTCAAGATTGCTGACATCTTTTTGAAAGCTATGACTCGTCAGCGCCATCAGTTTCTCGTGGGAAAATTAATGCTTCTTGATCGACCCGTATCAATTTGAGGGGGGATCTCAGTCAGATTATATCAAGCCATAATTAGCCTATCTATTTATGGCATGATTCTTGTATTATAGCCGTAAATACCATGTAATTAGCTGCATCTATGTAACTGCCATGTAATTAGCTCAAACGTTGCTATATAATGCGAAGAACCCTCCCAAAGAAGGGATTCAATACAATTGATACATGATTGCTTGCAATCTTGTATCAGTTGGTGGTTTCTTTGACTTTTGTCCAATGACTCTATTTCCTTTTATTGCCTGTACTAGCTTATAGTTGCTGCCAGTCATAATGCCTGCAGCTACTGTCTTGCCATGTTTATTAAGTGCCTGCAGTTCTTGTTGCGATCTGCTTTCTTCTGCCTCTTGAAGTTCTGGATATTTGAAGTTGTGTGCTCTGCTTGATTCCCCATAGTTGTTGTGTTATTCCTTCTTGATATTCCCAATACTCCTGTATGCTGATTGTAGTGTACAGGAGGTGGTTTTGAAGGCCTCTATAGAGAAAGCTTCAGCTGATACAGATCACAGCCATCAAACTGGTTGGATCCTCCAACAATCTGTTGTGGTCTTGTGCAGGTGTATATTAACGCGAAAGGAAGTACAAGGAGGTAGGTCCATTACTGAGTATTACAGCACTTTAAAAGGTACGTGGGAGAAACTCAACATCTGTGAACAAGTTAGTTCCAATGCTGAGATTATTGAGAGGTAAAGGGCAAAGATTTTGGTTGCCAGCTTTCTATTTGAGTTAAGTTCTAAGCTTGAACTCATCCGCAATCAGATTTTTGCCAGTGAATCAATGACATCCATGATTGATTGAATGAAGCATGTGCTAGAATCCAAGAGATCACCAAAGGTAGGTCTCGATATTCTTCTCAAGCTTCTTCGTGTGATAGTTTAGCCATGGTTGAAACCCCTTTCAATTGGGGTAGTGGAAGTGTTGGGAGGACGAGGATAGGGTTTCGAAAGCAATTGTGGTGGAGGCAGCATTTCACAACTGGAGTTCATTGTGGCAATTCTTGCAATTGCACACATTGTGGCTGGGAAAACTGTAGTATTGATTGCTGTTGGAATCTCCATGGAAACCCCCATGGCCAATAATCTTTCTCGAGGGTAATTCCATTGTTAAAACTTAAAGTGCACCTAGCCACTGCATTGGAGAGTCATGTACATCATCTACCATATCCCCAGAGGAGTATAACAGTTTTTTCCGCATGGTTGAACAACTCTAAACTCAGTCATTTATATTTAATGCCTTTTCATCCTCCTTATCTTTAGTTATAGATTCTGGGTTTTCCCTTCATATGACAGGTAATCTTAATTTGTTCGAGTCCTTGAACCCCGCTATTTTATAGTCTAAGGCTGCTCTTGTTGATAGTTTTTCTGATAAAGAATTGTATTAAAAGAGAGAAGAATGTACATCAAAAAATAAGAAAAGGAAAGAAAAAAAGAAAAACAAGGAGAACAAGAAATCCTCCTTTTAAATTAATAGAAACTAGTTACAATGAATGGAACCTAAAGAGAGAACCAAACTCAATGTAGTGGGACCAGCCAATCCTACTTTAAAAACAATTTACCAACACTCACAACGACGCAAGATATACCACTCTACTCGAAAGCAAATGTTTTTTTTTTTTTTTTGGATAATAGAAGAGGTATATTAGATAGAGAGAGAATTACAAAGGATTGAGGACAATAAGTGCACCCAAAAAAAATGAAAAAAAAAATAAAAAATAAAAAATAAAATCAACAATTAAACAAGGACCCCTCTTCAATCCTTTCCTTCATAGTTCACTGAACTCTTCAAGTTAGCTCACTCCCTTTGACACTTTTTAGCTTTGCTTTTACACCCATGAAAATGCACTTCATTTCCCCCAATATCACAAAAATTTTAATTCAATTCATCCATGACTTCTTGAATTTCAAAATCCTTCCTTGAAATCTCCTCCACTAGTGTTGGTAAAATACCGCCCTTGCGTTGCAACTCATTAACCAAATCATCTTTTTCAAATATAGAGACCCTCTCCAATCTTTCCAAAGGGAATGGGTGTACGTATGATAAGTCCCCTAAAACTTCCCTAGAGTTAGAAACATATCCATAAACCATAACCTTCACCACAATCAAACTCTCTTAGACCATCTCTTTTATTATCTGATAAATCCACCCATTTCATTACCTTCTTTCTTTTGATAACCTCATCACAAGAATTGCCTATGTTTCTCTTAGCATTTACGTCTTCCACAATAACTAATGCTCCTTTTTATTCCTCTTTAAAATCTTTGGCACTACCTCTCTAGGGTGCTTTCTTTTTTCTTTGGACATTTTTTTCGTATTTGCACCTATTTGAGCAATCTTCCACCTTGAGTCCCTCAGATCCCTTTGCCTTTTGCCTTAAGGTCTGAGGCATAAGATATCCTACCCCAAACACCATCACATTGTTAAACTTCTATGGCAGCATCCTCTTGCTCCATAACACAATCATCAACCAAAATTCCCGAATAGTTTGAAACAAGACTTTCCTTTATCACGTCTGATGTAGGAAGGGTATGGTCAGCCTAGTCCTACGGTCAACCTTCAAGCAAGCATGTACCCTTGAACAATTTGATTCAAGAATTCAATCAACGAAGTACGAACATCATAAATTATGTGACGATTCACATGTTGTATGAGTTTTGCAAAAGTATATGATTTTATCCAAAAATTAAGTCCCAAGTTTTCCTTTATCAAGGAATCAACTTTTTATGCGGAAGGATGCTACTTTAAAAATTCAAGAATGAAAGTTCTAATTTAACAACTTAATATTCTTATGATTGATATTAACAAGTGACAATATTGAAAACTAAGGATTCAAGTGGGTTTCTCTAATATAGGATTCTAGGCTTCAAGCAATGACTCACACAATCAAGCAAGGATTCAAGAAAAGTACCGAGTTTACCCAAGACAATCGTTGGATGTTTTGACGTTGTTCAACACGAGCTTAGACCACACCGGAAGTCCTTCAATCAAGCTTTGAAATGCAAATATGAAAGTGGGTATGTATGTGTAGAGAGAGGAGGCTATGTGGGTATTTAGAGAGGTGGGGGGGGGGGGGTGGCCATGTGGGTATTTAGAGGGAAGAGGGGTGGTGGTGATGTTGGATAGAATGGTCTCTCACCACTTGATCTCCGGCGAGAACGGTGTAGCCTCACATTATGCAATAACAAGATTGGACAAAGCTTCAAGCTTCAACAATGGAGTTTTCTTTTTTATTCAAAACATAGACTAATTAGAGTTCTTACAATAAGAAAGGATATAAAGACTAGCATGGGAAACAAGGCATTAAATACTCTCACAACTCTCACACTAAAGACAACTTAACATAATTAATACTGACTAAAAAACAAGGAATTCCAACTCATAGACACACAACTCAAGTTTAGTTGTCTTACACTACTACAATTCATATTTTAAACTCAAACATGTGCCAAAAGGAGGTCAAAGCTGTGTGGCCTATGGAGCATAAAACCTTGTGGTGCCCACAAACTGTGTGGGGCCCACATGGGTGTTGGGGCTTGATCTTGCTTCAACATCTTCACTTGGGTCTTCATGCACCTAATAGTCTTCAAGAACAAATATCTAAGTCTTCAAATCTTCAATCCATGAATCCATAAAGTCTTGAAATAAAATGTCCAAGTCCTTATTAAAGTGTCCATACAAAATATAAAATCCAACATAAAGTATTATCTTAAAGAATGCATCCACAAATAATATAAAGTCTTCAAAATTCTTCCATCAAAAGGTAGATGATCTTCAAGTAGTTCCATGTGTACCTACAAAACAATTATGAGTAATAGTGGACATTGGGAGGTCGTCCACGTGTCACCATATCGACAAAAGAGATAGTCGAAGCATGTTGATCCCCATCAACCTCTTTCTCTTTAATCGTTTCAGTACCATTGCTTTTTTCTAATCAAGATGGCTGACCCTCTTGACCATAAAGAATTTGCTTAGAAATTGCGCATTGCAAGGCAGAATTTGTACTTGGAATCTGCTTGGAAGATAGCGTACCTGTTATACCCTTTATCTGCCTACACCATTAATGGGAGAATTGTGGGATTGAAATGTAGGACACTTATGATCTTCCTTAATTTGGCCTTCAACTACTAGTGATTGCTACTCTAGTTGAGAAGATCCTTCTGTAACAACTTCACGCAAGTGCTCTTTTTTTAATCCATCACTCCCAACCAAACATCCCTAGTCTTAGAGACTCCATTGGAAGGATCCTTTTGAGTGTTATGTGAGAATTGAACAGTTCCTTGAGCAATTTCCCCAGTGTTTTGGGCTTGATCCACATTATTCAAAAAATGGGCATGTTTAAAGGACTTGCCCATCTTGGAATGACCCAAGTTAGAAGAAAGAACTTTTTTCCCAAAGGATGGTCCAATTTGTATTTACCAAGACTATGGGCCTGTTAAATAAGTTGGCCTAACTTAGTTAAAAAAGAAACGGGTCCTTTTTCGATCACCTGGCCAAGGTCCAAGACATACAAAACTTCCTGGCCCAATATTCATTGTCTCATCTTCCCCAATAACAACCGTTGCTATCTTTGCTAGCTTTCAAGCTCCTTTAGAAACCCTAGAAACTTGGACTGTATAGACATTCCTCTAATTGAACAACTTTGGTTTCTACAGCCTTTGGAGGTTGTTGACTAGTTGGCGATTGGTTAGTTATGGTAGTTCCATCTAATTAACGACAACTAGAATGTAATGTCCTGAACCCTTAAACCCGGGTCCGGCGCGTTATACCTGATAAAATCCCTGATAATCCATAATCAACATATACGCAGTGGAAAACATAAATATAATCTTCATGCATATAAGGCCATAATACCAGAGTTTACAAATTCCTATCTCTAATCCATAGTAATCATCCATCACCGGCATTTTCATAAATCTACATAACTCCCAAAACATTTCAGTATTTTCACAATCATTCCTTTCATAACTGACTTAAAACATAAAGACATAAAACATCAATATTTACATTCCCCAAAGTATTATCAGTGTATACCCTTTCTTTTAATACTTCTCAAAAAGTCTAAAAAACCCTTGAGCTCCCTAAGCTCGACCTCGAGGAAATCTTGAAAAAAATACATTTATATTCGGGTGAGACACATCTCAGTGAGGGAAGAAATCATATATTAAACACAGTGTGTGGGTAACATGAGGTATATAACATTATTTTAATAACATTTGCAAAACACTTCCATAAACACTGAAATCATTCTCTGAACTTAATCAAACACATGCAAAAGATTTAACCCACGAGATTACCCAAGGATAGAGGTGATTACCCGCCTATACAAGTAGCACCCCTTTGCTCTGATACATTTGGCAACCCGAAGGTCACTACTGAAGCATATCAGGGCACTCACCTTACTCAGTAAGCCCTCAAGTATTAAATTGATCTCGTACTCACACAGTTTATACAAAAGTTTACCGGCGAAGACTCCCAAGAATAGGGAAATCTACCCGTCCATACAAGTAGTTTCCCTTTGCCCTAGCACGTTATACAGCCTACTGCTACACTTGATACAACCAGGGCACTCGCCTTTCTCAGCAAGCCCTCGGGCGAAGAGTTTGCCTCGCCCAAACGTAACATGTGCTATTAGCATAAATACTGATAATACCATAATACATTATTTTGTTTGCCATTATTCTGCATTTCTCAATTCTTCATGTCTCCATTTTTTACTTTTCATTTCATTGCAATTTACGTGACTCTTTCCCAATTTACATTGTTCACATTTCACATATCATTTCCGTTTCATTTGTTTCCATTTTCATTTCATTTCATTTCATACCCAGCATCTTTTAGCTGTTTTACCCAGCATCTTTCAGCTGTTATACATTTACCCAGCATCTTTCAACTATCATACATTTACCCAACATCTTTCAGCTATTTTACCCAGCATCTTTTAGCTATTTACATGGTTGCATTAACATACACAGGCAACATTGTCCATATCATATTTTATTCTTAATACTTTACTTATTTAACCTGCATCTCATACATTTAACAAATATTTGCACAAAATCTCATGCCACACAATTTAACAGTAAAAATTCATACATATTCTTGTAAAATAGGTCAACCCACATTTAACATTTATATGGTGAAAATACATTTATTTTCTTACATAATTATCCTGAAAATATTTTTCACTTTTATCAGTTCATTTTCGCATGTACGTATCTAATAAACAACCCTAAACTTGAAAAAGCATAATTTAAACAGTTGACATTTTAAACCCATACCGAAAAATATACAAGTATATATAACACAATTTATTTTTCATTAAATTCATAAAAATTCTGATTTAATATATATTTTTTCTCTTACTTGGTTTCTTGAACTACACCAACAGGGACTTCGAAAAATACCTGCGGCGCTCACCCGGACCCTGAATCAAAAATCTTAATTCCATTAAATTAATCCTAAATAAAATATTATTTTAATATTTCCTAAACTCATAAATTCTAAATAAATAAATATACTCTTAAATATAGCCAAATTACCAAATTTCCCACTCTCGCTTTGGAGTGGGATTTAGAAAACCCCAATTGGAACTTTACTTATGTTAAAATGACGACAATCACGACTAGGACCCTATGGTGGTGCCTGATCGACGATTCAACAGCAGATTTAACGAGAAATTGAGAAATTAGGGGAAATATACCTTTCCTCAGAAGTGATGCCTATGCCGCTCTCACAACAAATCTGCTCTAGTAGAAATGTCGGTGGCGGAGTTAGGAATCCAACGACACCTTCCGTTTCTCGATCGTCGCTCGTTAGGCCGACGAAATTAAGGAGAGAGAGGTGGAGATGGAGACGACAGATGGACGCTGAAGAGGAGAGAGCGCAGAGGCTCTCTCTCTCTCTCTGTTTTTTTCGCAGGAAGCCTCTTCCTTATCCCTTTTTTTTTTATTTTTTTTTCCTTTTTTTACTTTATTGTATATGTTAACAATATTATATTACATTCTATATATATATATATATATATAGAATCACCATTTTATTTAACTAAATTAATTCAATTTAATAATTTTTAATTAATTAATTACTAATAAATAATTTTAATTTAATTTAATTTTTTTTCTATTTCCTTTATTTGTTTATTTAATACATTAATTTAATAATGTTTAACTAATTAACTGATTAATAGTTTTAATTTATTATTATTTTTTTTAATTTATTAAATTTTTTTTTTTTTTTTTTTCGAGTTGTTACATAGATGCTTAGCCTTACCTTCTAGCACAATCTGCTTCTATGATTTGAAACGTGGCTGGCCATCTATAGCTATTTCACCCAAATCTTTTGTTAACTCCTTGGCCAAGTCTCAGAAGACGCTTGCAAAGCTTCGCCATCCCTCACCTTTTGCACTTCTAGGAACAGACACATAGGAGGCCAGGAACAAACACATAAAACCTCCTATGGTTCTAGCCTAGCCCTAACTCCAGGAACTTTCTCACCTTCATCCGCCTAATTGACAGCCAGTACTTTGTAATACCCTTGCAAAAACTTCAGTAACCCTTCTTCTATTGATAAAAAATCAACAACCCTTCGACTAACCACGAAACAACCTCTTCCGATAACCTAATCCATTCGTTACAAACAACATTCTTCTTGACCACAAGCAAATACGAACTCCTTTCGTCCTTGTCTAGACGTAGATTAAAGGATTTTCCTTCAATATGAATCGCTTGGCTCGTTATAACCTAAAACAATCTTCATTGCGATGAACGTATAAGAGGGGACATGAATAGCATCGTGAGGGGAAGAGGGAGAGAGAGACATACAGGGCCACACTCTTATCCAACAAATTGTTAGTTGTAGCCATGCCTTTGAACATTTTAGAGTTCCTTTCCAACCAAACACACCAAATAATAGCCATAATGGTGCAATGTCATAAAGCTTTCCTATCCTTTCATTTGCCAAAACCCCTAAAAGTAATGGTATAAAAGATCTTCAAAGTGTACGGAGAGACCCCATTTTCACCTAATATGCTGAATAACGTATTCCAAATTGTCAATGTGGAAGGGAAATGAAGAAAGAGAAGCGCACAAGTCTCTTCACTTCTCATGCAAAGGACACAAATGTCTGGGGATAGGACCTTATTGGGCCTTCTCTTCTGAAGCAAATAATTGGCATTAATTCTTTCAAGAATTGCAGTCTAAATAAAATCTTTTATTTTTGAGGGAGCTGTAACTTTCCAAATCAAAGGATACAAACAAAAGGATCCACAGTAGAGTCACAAGTAGGTGAAAAGGATTTACAAGAGGAACTCCCTAGAAGGATCTAAACTTGAAACCCTATTATCACTCCCCAAGTGGACATGAAAAGAAGCAAGCAACTTGGTGAAAAGAAACATCTTATAATCTCTCTTTTCATTTAAATTTCTCCAAAATGGAAGTTCCAAGAATGTCCATCTTCTTGCAAAAGGAGAAAAGTAGGAATCAAGGTGTCATGAAGATTCAATAAACGAAAAAAATGAGGTTAAGTATTAGCCAAAGGCATCTCCCCTACTCAACGATCCTCCCAAAAGCGACTATGCTCTCCATTACCCACTTTAGCATCCCACCCATTTTGTTGCATTCCAAATTCACTACGAATTATTTTGTGCCAAAGAAAATTAGGTTCTAAAGGGAAGCACCACAACCATTTTCCCACCAAAGAGATGTTTTGGGAAACTAAGTCGCCAAGATCCAAGCCTCCTTTTAGGCCTACAAATAGTCTTCTAACCTACAAGATAATCTCTACTACTGTCTCATGGTCCATAAGAAATTCCTCATTAATTTCTCAAGCCTTTGCATCAATCTCACAGGGATTCTAAAAAGAGAAAGGTAATATAATGGGATGGAAGATAGACAAACATGGATAAGGGTAATACAACCTCCTAAAGTGAAGAACACTCCTTTCCACCCATCTAATCTCCTAGCCACTTTCTCAAAAATAGGGTCCCAGAAAGAGTCCATGCTGGATTTACCACCAAGAGGGACGCCTAAATAAGTGACAGCCCAAGTCAAAATGGTGTAACCGACTAGCCTAGTAAAAGAATCGACATTAATACCCTAACCCACTAGATTGCTCTTAGAGAAATTAATTTTTTTAAAACATGTGTACGATTGTCAACAAATTAGAGAAGCAACTTATGTTACTTGATTGAAAGAGAATAGTATCATTTGTGAACTGAAGATGAGAAATGATGCAATTCTCATAACTACCTTAATTCCCTCCACCAAGCCGCTATTTGCACCTCTCTCAATCATACTCAAGACATCAACCACGGTAGTTAAGAGAAGGGAGGAAAGAGGATCTCCTTATCTTAGACCCTTGGGCACATGAAACCAAGACTTGGCCTCACCATTTACTTAGAGAAAAAAGACCACAAAAGATAAACACCTTCTAATCCATTTCCTTAACCTCAGGCTAAAACCTTTTTCTGGCTATAATCTTGTCCAAGAACCTCCAACTCCCCTTGTTATAAGCTTTCTCAAAATTCAATTTCAACACAAGACCCTTCTTATTCCTATGAACAACATCTTCAACCACCTCATAGCTATCAAGGAAATATCTATGATCTGTCTGTTACCTATAAAGCACTTTGGCTAAGAGAGATATTGTCCTCTAGAATAGTATCCAACCTCTTAAATAAGTCCTTAGTCAAAATCTTTTAGGCACTATTTACCAAGTTAATAAGTCTAAAGTCCTTGACTTTAACCACACCATCTCTTTTGGGGACCAAGGTGATAAAAGTGAAATTGAAACTCCTCCCTACCACTCCATTGTGAAAGAATTCAAGAAAATTTTGAGGCCGTCTCCCTTCTAGGTCTCCAACTCTTAAAAGAAAACGATGGTGAGACCATCTAGCCTTGGAGCATTTTCTAAGTTTTCTCTATCCATCTCAAAAATCGAGCTTTTAATCTCCTCTTCCTAAAAAAAAATCTCTCTAGCTAAGCAACTTTACTAGTTAATATAGGACATCAGTAGAACCCCTCAATCATATCTCCTCTAAAAAGAGTTTATTGTAGTATTAAGTAATCTGACCAACAATACGGTTAGGATCCCTAATAATTTTGGAAAAGCCTAGAATTACAATCCCCATTCCTAACCCAATTCATTCTAGTTTTTTGGTTCCAACTTATCTCTTCTCTAAAAACAACTTGTTCAAACTCATTAGACAATTGGACTCGTCTTCCAACAATGTCCTCAAAAAGAGGTCCCGCAACCAATACATCAATTGCACCCAATTCCTTAATAATATATATATTTTCTAGATTGACCATCACCAAAAGTCTCCACGTTCCAGTTTTTTAACGTCTTTTTCACACATCTCAATATTTTTATAAAACAAAAACCTTCCCTACCTTCCATAGTGCACTCACCCCACAAATTCCTAACCAAGCTTTGAAAATTCGGATGAGTCAACACATGTTTGCAAGTGTAAACGAGTAGGGCCCCTCTTAACAGGATTAAATTCAAGGACCAAAGGGCAATGATTAGAAATCAGTCTAGAGAGTACTTCTTGAGTAACGACGAGAAAAGTAACTTCCCATTTAGTGGTAATAGAAACCTATAAATCCTAGTAGCCACTAGTCATTGTCCTATTGCCATCTGTAAACCAAGTACACTAGGTATTCAAGACTGAAATATCCCTCAAATCACACTCCCTAATTAAATTATTGGAACCGTCATGCTTAAAATCACCCTCAAACACTAGTTAGGGAAACAAATTCAAAAAATTGCAGCCAATTCATCCCCAAAAAGCCCCCTCAACTGGGTTATTTGGTCCATAGATCTAGGTAAACCAGCACTGGCCCCTCCTTTGACATCTAAATGAAAAGAAGCGGAAAAAGAACCAATGAGAACATCCAATGCTTGCAAACCCGGTGTCCCAAATTATCACACTACCCCCCGACGAACTTGTGCACGCTAACTAGACCCAATCTTTGAATCTAGAGTCCCAAATGCTATTAACAAGAAAATGATCCAACACCTCTAATATATTGAATCTTGAAGAATAACTAGGTCTTGGGCTACCTTAACAATGATATCCTTAATCTAACGACATTTACTAGAGCAGCCAGGCCCCCTAATATTCTAGCTTAAAATCTTCATTCTACCAATCAATTTTTCATTAGATCACTATGATATGTATCTTTTTTATTGATTATTCACTAGGGCATCCCCCACAAACGACGCGTTGCACTTATACCACTCAAGTATAGTGAAAAGTAGGTGAGGGTGGGCTAGGTTGTCGCTCAGAAATGATGCACTGTGTTTGTGCCCGGATACACTGTCAAATATGCGAGAGTTCTCGCATCATTTTGGACGTGTGCGAGTAAAAAAGTTAGTTTAAGAGACTAGGATTACATTAGCTACTTTGAATATGGGGACACTTATAGGTAAAATCATCGAAATTGTAGACACAACGTCTAGAAAAAAAATCAATCTAATCTGACTTGAAGAAAATAAGTGGGTGGTGGAGAAAGTTAGAGAAATTGAAAAATCAAGATTTAAACTTTGCTACTTTGGAAAAGAAAAACATAAGAATGGGGTAGGAATTATTGTAGACAAAAACTTAAAAGATAGTGTTGTAGATGTCAAAAGAGTAGGGGATAGAATTATAAAAATTAAGATGGTCTTAGGCCGAGAGATAATAAATGTCATTAGTGCTTATGCTCGTCAAGTAGGCTTAGTAGAAAACCTTAAGTGCAATTTTAGGAAGATATGGATAGTATTATATAAGTGATATCAGGGATTGAGAAAATATTCTAGGAGTAGATCTAAATGGACATGTTGGAAGGGACAATAAAGGTTAATAAGAGGATACATGGAGGATATGGATATAGAAACAAAAATGAGTTTGGGGCGATGATCTCAGACTTTGCCATGTCATATGATTTTATTACAATGAATACTTGCTTTAAGAAATTAATAACCTTAAAAAATGAACAAATGAAAGTCAAATAGGTTTTTTCTTAACTAGGAGGGTAGATTGTTTATCATGTAAGGATTGTAAAGTTATCCTAGGTGAAAGATTAACCACACAAGATAGAGTTTGCACTAAAAAAATGAAAAATGAAAAAGCTATTGGATTGGATAACCTCCCAATTGAAGTTTGGAAATGCCTAGGTGATAACAGAATTATAGGGTTAACTAAGTTATTTAACACAACTATAAAAACTAAGAAAATTCTAAATGAATGGAGGAAAAACAGTTTAATACCTAGGGCGTCCTCGAGCCATAAGGCTCCTTGCTTCGTGAGGGTAAAGGGAGGGTCGTCACAGTGTACGCAACCTTACCCCTACTTAAACTTATGACGCATACAATGAGACCGTGGAAAAGGGTAGTTGAACAAAGATTAAGTTTAGAAATGAAGGTCTCAGAGGGACTTGCATAATGTATCTATTGAATAAGAGAAAGCGTATGATAGGGTTCCTAAGGAAGTACTATGGCTTTAGAAAAATGGGTGTATGCAGTAGGTGTATGAAGGTCATTAAGGGTATGTACGATGGAGTAATGGCTAGTCTTAGGATTATAGGTGGAGAGACAAGAATATCCAAACACAATAGGTGTGCATCAAGGATCTGCATTGAGCCTTTATCTTTTTGCTTTAGTGATGGATGAATTGACTAGGAGTATCCAAAATAAAGCTCCATGGTGTATGTTGTTTTCAGATGATATTATCTTGATTGATGACACTAGGGGTGGAGTAGAATCTAAGTTAGAATTATAAAGAGAAGTTTTAAAATCTAGAGACTTTAGGATAAGTAGAAATAAGGAAAAATATATGAAATATAATTTCAGTCATAGCAAGAGGAATATTGGAGACAAAGTTAAACTTGATGATAAAGAAATCAGTTGCACTAGTAGATTTTGATACCTTGGATCTATTATGCAAGATGAAGGAGAAATTGAAGAAGATGTAATGCATGGATATATAGCAGGTTGGGTAAAATGGAGAAGTGCTTTGAGTATGCTTTGTGATTATAGAATACACTTAAAATTAAAAGGGAAGTTTTATAGGACAGCTTTAAGACTATGCTATATGGATTAGAATGTTGGGTGATTAAGAAGTAGCATATTCAAAAAGTAAATGTTGTTGGGATGTGAATGCTACGATGGATGAGTGGTATATGTTAAAAGATAAACTAATTGTTAGAGGTTATTTATGTCTTTTAGTATTATTATTATTAATTTTGTTAGTATGTTAATTAGTGAGAGTTAGTAAGGGTATCATTGTCATTAGAATGTATTTGATTTGTATTATAAGTAGAGGGAGAGACCTATCTTCAAGTTAGGTCATTCATTTTGTAGAAATCCCTACAATTTAGGAGTCATGCATGATCTCTATAATTAAGGAATGATTCTTGACTATCTTATTTTAGGCACGTACAGAAGGGGTGCTGGTCAATAGGGATTTCGTGATTCTTGTATATTCCTTTATTCTAAGATTTTATTTCCTTAACTTAGTTGCTGGTTGCATGTTATATAGTAGGGCATATTGTAGAGTTTTTAAAATTAATATACGAAACAATATTCTTACAATTTCAACATGGTATTAGAGCTGGTTTTTTCCTAAACCAAGCTAACTATGGGGGATGACTCCATCAACAGTTGAGAGTTGACAACCTCAGAGACTCAAATGAGTCGAACCAATGCCGTCATTAGTTCAAATGGACTAGATGGCTCTTCTGTCCAACTATCGGCAGAAAAACTCAATGGCAAGAATTTTTGAGAATGGGCCAAGTCCGTGAAACTCGCAGTCGACGGCAGAGGAAAGCTCGGGTATCTTACCGGTGACTTAAAGAAACTTGATTCAATGAATGCTGTGGCACACCAGCAATGGAGATCGGAGAATTCCTTGATTACCTCATGGCTTATCAACTCCATGAAGCCAACTATTGGGAAAACATATATGCTCCTGCCCACAGCAAAAGAGGTGTGGGATGCAGTAAGAGAAACCTACTCTAACGAGGAGAATGCTTCCCAAGTCTTTGAACTTATGGCATGCCTATGGCAGATGAAACAAGGCGAGAGGGAGGTGACAGACTATTACATGGAGATGCTGGCACTATGGCAAGAACTGGATTTAAGCAGCAAAGAAGAATGGCGCTGAGCTGAGGACAGTGTGTTGTTCAAGAAGGGCTCAGCATTTGTATCTCGTGGGACCTATAGTGGGCCAAAAACCAAGCAACCAAAGGGCCACCTCTGGTGTGAACATTGTCGAAAGCCTGGCGATTCCAAGGATAATTGTTGGGAGATTCATGGCAAACAAGCTGATTGGAAACCACGGCGGAGCACCAAAACCAGAGGCTATCAAGCTTGTTCTGAGACTCAACCCGAGAGGCAACAAGTGGCGAGCAAATATTCTGATAGTGGTAGCAACAGCACCTCAAGTCATTATCAACTACAGAAAATCATGGAGATACTATCTGCTTTCCAATCCTTGGGTCAGTCACCAAAAAATACTCCATCTGGTAATTTGGCACACAGAGGTAATTTCTCACAAGCCCTATACTCCTTTCGTAACCATACACCCTGGATCATAGATTCTAGAGCCTCTGACCATATGACAGACTCTTATCACCTTTTCTTATCACATACCCCATGTGCTGGTAATCTAAGAGTCAAAATTGTTGACTGGCCTATTGCTCCTATTGCCGGCAAAGGGAGTATTTGGATTTCTGACTCGATTACTTTAGAGTTTGTTCTTCATGTTCCAAAATTATCTTGTTATCTTTTGTCTATCAGCCAACTCACTAAACACTCCAAATGCTCTGCTAAATTTATTTCATCCCATTGTGTTTGTCAGGACCTGTCATCGGGGACGACGATTGACAGTGCTAAGGAGTATGAGGGAATCTACTACTTTGAGGAAGCCAAAATGAGTGATCAGTGTCAGTGTTATTTGTAATTTTGTCTCTATCCCTAAGAATAGTAACCTAATGTTATGACATTCTCGGTTGGGTCACCCCAATTTTCAGTACATGTGTCATTTATTTCCTTCGCTATGTTCGAATAAAATGTCTCTTGATGTTCAATGTGAAATGTGTGAACTCGCAAAACATCAAAGAACTTCATTCCCAAAATCCAAATACAAACCCACAAAACCTTTCACAATCATTCATAGTGATGTATGGGGACCTTCCCGGATTTCTAATCACACTCACACAAAATGGTTTGTGACATTCATTGTTGATCACACTCGTACTTGTTGGGTCTACTTGTTAAAAGATAAGTCTGAAGTGCGTTCAGTGTTTATTAACTTTTATGCCATGGTCCAAACACAATTTCATACCAAGATTCAAATCTTGCGTACTGACAGTGGCACGGAATATTTCAACCACACCTTGGGTCTCTTCCTTCAAGAAAAAAGGGATAATTCATCAAAGCTCATGCGTTGACACCCCTCAACAAAATGGGGTTGCTGAATGGAAAAATAGACACATTCTTGCGGTAGCACAGGCCTTAATGCTCATTACCCACATGCCTACAATGTTTTGGGGTGATGCTGTTCTAACAGCCACTTACCTTATCAATAGAATGCCCAGTCGTGTTCTCTCCTATGCCACACCCCTTGACACTCTTCTCAAATTTTTCCCTACCACTCGGCTGGACTCCAATCTCCCTCTTCGTTTATTTGGCTGCACTGCCTTTGTGCATGTCCATCCTCACTAGCGCACCAAGTTGGATCCTCGGGTCACCAAGTGTGTCTTCCTTGGGTATTCTCCATACCAAAAAGGTTACAAGTGCTATGACCCTATTTCTCGTCGTCTCTTTATCAGCCTTGATGTCACCTTTTTTGAGACCACTCCATTCTATCCCAAGTCTTCTATTCAGGGGGAGAATATGAACGAATCTCAAACTCGAAATAATTCCAATGGTGACATGTTTTTCCTTGACTTTCCTCTCACCAATCGACCATCCTCCTCCACTTCCTTGCCAGTCACAGAGGAAACTTAAACTCAGGGGGAGAGATAGAACAACAAAATAACAAGGAGACACTAGTCTACTCACGAAGGCCGAAGCCAAGTGGTAATGAAAAACTCATACCCGAAGCACCAAGAGGGTTAGAACTAGAGGCAACTCCGAGCAACCAAGAACCTCCCAACAACTCAGAATAGGTAATAGAACCTACTCCTAATAAATTTGATGATATTGATCTGCCCATTGCTCTCAAAAAACATCCTCGTTCATGTACCCTTCATCCAATTGAAAAATTTGCGTCCTATAATACCTTGTCCACGAGATATTGTGCCTTTACTTCTAACCTTGACAGGGTCAAAATTCCAAAGAACATTAAGGAGGCACTTGAAATTCCAGAATGGAGAGAGGCTGTAATGGAGGAGATAATGGCATTGGAAAAAAATGGAACATGGGAGGTTATGAATTTGCCACGAGGAAAGAGACCAGTAGACTGCAAATGGGTATTCACTATAAAATACCGAGCAAATGTGACAGTTGAAAGATACAAGGCCCGGTTGGTTGCAAAAGGATTTGCTCAGACCTATGGCATCGATTACACAGAAACCTTTGCACCTGTGGCAAAGTTGAACACTATTTGAGTGCTCCTATGCTTGGCAGCCAATATTGATTAGCCACTTCAACAAATCGACATAAAAAATACATTCCTAAATGGTGAGCTGGAAGAAGTGTACATGACATTACCCCCTCGATTCAATAAAAGGGGCGAGGAAAACAAAGTCTGTAAACTGAGAAAGTCCTTATATGGACTCAAACAATCTCCCAGGGCATGGTTTGATAGATTTATGAAATTAGGATAGCTTCCCAAGAGGGGGGTGAATTGGGAATTTTGTTTTCAATTTAATACTTCTGAGTTATAATAAGCACACCTCAATCACAATCACAAAGTTAATCAACCACAACCAAAAACAATATAACCAATTATAGCAATAGCCCTGTAGCAATGTGTAAAGCTTGCTGGATTTTTATACGTCCTGTTGTTAAAATTCATGCATACACTTTTTCCCTATGTTCAGCTTTTAAATAAACTTTCAGTTTAATAAGTTAAGGATGATCAACCAACGTAGTCACTTTTGGTTTCCGCATTCAATGCTGATCAAACCAAAACAAATTATCTTCCGGTCTATTTAACAACCAAACACTTAGAATTCAGAGAATTATAAAGCATCTACACAGATTGTAAATTATGCTGAAAAATAAAGAGTAGGGAAGAAAGAGAGAAACATAGGGTTTTACGAGGTTCGGCTTTAACACAGCCTATGTCCTCGCCCTTGGCAAACCACCAAAGGATTCACTATTGTAGTTCCTTTACCGGGCGGAACAATACCGAATACAACACTCCTTTGTTAAGGCTAGAGCCCACCTTCTCCAAACAATATTCCCTTGTTTGGTCCAATGATTTAACACTCGAACCGTCAATCAATCTGCTACAAAGATTTGAAATAAGACGTACAAGAATTGCTCCTCAAAGAGCTGATTAGTACACATCAAAAACTATATACTTCAATAAAATTCACAATACGAAATTTAGATTGAAGCTTTATAAGTTTTTCATCGTATGATTCTTTCAATGAATGACAGAATTAGTAGATGAAGCACAATATCAGTGAGGAAATCAGCAAGACTTCAGTAATTTCGTGCAAGTTGTAAGCAAGAGAGAACTTTTCAAAATTTTAAAATGCTTGAGAGAGAATTTGAAAGCTTGATTGAATTCTTTTTTTTAATCAAATCAATGTATCTTGAGGGTATTTATAGATGTAGAAAGGTTTCTAACTTGTTCCCCAAGTTTACTTGGAGTAGGTCCAAGTTTTAAATAAATTTGAGTCTTAAGCAATCTTAAAATTTCAAAATATAACTGTTAGTTTCTCAAATTTACCGCGTGACTGACAACTGGGAGAACCCCAGCAGTTGGTCGACAGTGTATTTTACGTTTAAAATATACAACCATAAAGGTGGCAGTCGCCTGTCACCAGCCAGTCAGGCGTCTGTCACTGAACAACTTGATTTTTTTAAAACCATACAGAAGGGTGGCAGACGATTGGCAAAACACTCACAATTGTCTCAGTTTACCGTGGCAGTTGCCTGTCAACACTAGATAGCGGATTGTCATGCTTCTGCCTCTTCTTAAAACCTCTTTAATTATAGCAGATGATTGTCCAATGTAGTTAGTCGTCTGTTAACCAGTTGTTTCTTTGTTAAAAACATTTTTTGAACTCTCTCTTTATTGCTTAATTTATCTTGAAATATTAATTTGTTTAATTTTGAAAAATATGTTACAAGATTTTAAAAATCAGGTTTCTAAGTTTCTTTGCCTAATGAGCTTCAAAATGAAAAATCATACTTGAATCATATTTGAAGTACTTACAAAAACTTGTCCTAAGAACTGAGGTGACTCCTCTTTGCATTGAGTTCACTTTGTCGCAAATGTTTAATCTTTCAAACTTCTTTGTGCTTTCTTTATGGATCACTTTCTTTTATGTAAGGCCTTCCATGTTCCTTGATCCTTGTGAGCTTTCAAGATATGTTAATTGAAGTCTAAGCTGAATGAGCTTTCGGAATTTTCCCTTTTATCATCTGAAATCATCTTTGCCTTCAGTAACTGAATAGCATCACTTTGAAGCAATATTAGATAACCTTACTTTGTAATCATCAAAATCAAGATTCGTAAGCCTAACTAGGCCAACAATTTACAAAGGTGATAAAAGGAGAGGGATACTGTCAAGGACAGTCTGACCATACTATGTTTTTCATACAAAAAAATGGGAAGAAGACTATTCTAATTGTGTATGTAGACGACATTATCCTCACTAGAGATGGCATTGAGGAAATGGGAAGATTGAAGGAAGTTCTAGCGACAAAATTTGACGTGAAGGAATTGGAGCAAATGCGATACTTTCTAGGGATGGAGGTAGCTAGATCAAAGAAGGGAATTAGTGTTTCACAACAAAAATACACCCTTGATCTCCTGACCGAAACAAACATGCTAGGTTGCAAACCAAGCGACACACCTATTGAAGCTGAAAAAAGAACAGAAGATGTTGGGAAGCTAGTAGATAGGGAGATATATCAAAGATTAGTCGGCAAACTAATCTACCTGTCACATACCAGACCAGACATAGCTTTTGCAGTAAGTGTAGCAAGTCAGCATATGCAATCTCCAAAAGAAGCACACTAGGATGCAGCCTTCAGGATCCTAAGATATCTAAGGGGATCTCTAGGGAAATGCTTATTGTTCAAGCGAAGTGAAGAAAAGGAAGTTGCAATATTCATTGATGCTGATTGGGCTGGCTCTATAGAGGATAGAAGATCCACGACTAGATACTGCACCTTTGTATGGGAAAAATATGGTCACTTGGAGAAGCAAGAAACAAAATGTTGTAGCAAGGAGCAGTGTAGAGGCAGAATTCAGAGCTGTTGCTCAGGGAATATGTGAAGGATTATGGCTGCGGAGGCTATTGGAAGAACTACATGCTGAGTTAGAGTTACCTATCAAGTTGTACTGTGATAATAAGGCAGCTATCAGTATCTCTCTCAACCTTGTCCAGCATGACAGAACCAAACATGTGGAAGTTGACAGACACTTCATTAAAGAAAAGGTGGAAGAAGGAACTATTTACATGACATATGTCCCTACTAAGGAGCAGATTGTAGACACATTCAGCAAGGGACTACCTCAGCAACTCTTTGAGGATTTCAATGGCAAGTTGGATATGATCAACATCTATGATCCAACTTGACCGGGAGTGTAGAAATCCCTTCAATTTAGGAGTCATGCATGATCTCTATAATTAAGGAATAATTCTTGACTGTCTTATTATAGGCATGTACAGAAGGGGTGCTGGTCAATAGGGATTTCCATGATTCTTGTATAATCCTTTATTCTTGGATTTTATTTCCTTAACTTAGCTGCTGGTTACATGTTATATAGTAGGGCATATTGTACAGTTTTTTAAATTAATGTACGAAATAGTATTCTTACAGTTTCAACTTATTTTAATCAAAATCTCAACATGGTACCAGAGCATGATCCAATCTAAACCCTACCATACTTAGTTGTCGCTGGAAAACACATTCCTGCCGCTACCCTTCTTAGATCCACCTCCACCCGTCATTATTTCACAAAACTAACCATATAGCCAAAAATAGAATCCTCTTAGGCTTACCCCCATAAAACTCCATCGTTGGAATTAGCACCACACGCTAGCCAACTGCAGGCAGTGCAGACCCCATGCGCTGGCGCATGAGAGAGTTTACAACCACCTTTTTTTTTTTTTTTTTAAATTTTTTCTTTTCCCTTTGCCATTTTATGATTCCTTCTCTAGACAATATTATCAAGCTGTTGGGCATGCTTTTTTCTCAAAAATCCTAACTTTTTCAACCATGTACTTGCGATAATCTGTTAATTTATGTTCAGTGTTTGTAAAGGCTTCTTTGTGAGTTTCTTGGAGCAGTGCTAGGGTTCATAAGTTAAGTTGTGAGGTTGTGGCAGTGCTATATTTGTAGGTGAGCCGTTCACCTTGTCCGTCGTTGCATCGGCGCTTCACATAATTTGTCATTGTTCGGATTAGTTTTGGTTGTTCTTCTTGTTTGACATTGGTGTGGCTGCAAGTTTGTGAGTGTTGGGATGGAGTCTATGAATCCCAGAAATATGTTTCCTACACAGCTGCCGTAGATAACGACTCATAATTTGAATGGAAAGGGTTATGTTCAATGGTCTAAAGTTGTTATGGGTTATTTAGCAGGATTAGGAAAATTTGACTACTTGCTCCAATCTGATCCTTCTGATGAGAATAGAAAAGAAGTGTGAATTCAAGAAGATGCCTTGATTGTTTCCCTTTTTTCGATAGAGCCACAGATTGCTTGGATGTGTATGCATCTAGATACATGCAAGGAGATTTGGGATTAAGCCAAGCTTCTATACTGTAGTAACATTACACGTATGTATGATTTATCCTAAAAGTACTTTTAGTTACAACAAGGAGACAGGAGCATTGCAGATTGTTTTGGAGGGATGAAGCGTTTTAATGAGGATCTTAATGTCGTGCAACCTATAATTGTCGACGTTGGTGATATGCAGAAGCAGAGGGAGCAGATGACAATCCTTCAAGTTCTAGTGGGCTTGAGACCGGAGTTTGAGGTAGTCTGGTCCTAGATACTTAGTAGTGCTGAGTTGCCATTATGTGTCAATGTTTATTCTCGTGTCCTTTGTGCTTCCTTTAGCACACATTCTCCTATCTTGCATCTGGCTTTAAGTGGACAACCTTCGCCACACAGGGTGATTCTAGTTCTTTACCAAATAATTACAGAAGTTATCGAGGTGGTTTGAGTGGTCGTGGTGGTAGAGATGGACGAGGTAGATACACTCCTCGCAAATGCAATCATTGTGGACGTAGTAATCATACTATTGAGTATCGAGCAATCTTGGGATCTCTAGGAATAGACCTTCATTTGTTGCCAGTGCAGTCACCACTAACTTCACACCTTTTGGGGTAGCCAATTTAGCCACCTCCGACTCCACACCTTTGGGGTCGAGTAAGGGGAAACGTATTGAATCCATGTTAGAGGAAGAGTATTCCAAGTTCTAGCAGTATCGAGCATCACAACAAGCTTCTCTTCCTATTGCACCTCTTGCCCAAACACGTAATCCCACAGTATGCCTGTCATCTAGTACTTCTTGTCTTAAGTCCTTGGGTTATAGACTATGCTGCCACTGATCCTATCACAGGCATACCTAATTTCTATACCTAAGTCTTCTCTACTCTTTGATATCCTAGCAAATTCACCTTTTTTTACTCTTGTTGATGGATCAACCACTATAGTCAAGGGAACTGGGACTATAAATCCCACTTCTTCTATTTCTCTTCCTTTGGTTTTGTATATTCCCAAGTTTCCTTTCAATATTATGTCCGTCAGAAAAATTACTGAATTCATGAATTGTTTAGTAACATTCTTCCCTGATTCTTTGGTTATTCAGGATTTGAAGATGAGGAAGACGATTGGCAAAGGGCATGAAGTTGGTGGACTTTATCATTTTGACCTGCTATCTTCTTCTACCACCTGCATTGTTGTTGCCGCATCTCTCCAAATTCATTGCCGTCTTGGTCACCCTTCATTGGACAAGTTGAAATGTCTTGTTCCTGGTTTGAGTTTTGTGTGTAGTCTTGATTATGAGTCTAGTTAGTTAGGAAAGCACCATTGCGTCCCTTTTGCATCCTGAGTCAATAAATGGGCTGAAAGCTCTTTCATGTTAGTCCATTTTGATGTTTGGGGTCCTAGTAGAGTGTTGCCCAAGTTCAGTTTCAGTACTTGGTAACCTTTGTGGATGATTATTCAAGAATGACTTGGCTATATTTAATAAAAGATTGTTCTGAGTTATTTCATATATTTTGTGCCTTTTGTTTTGAAATAAAGACCAAGTTTGGTTTAGTAGCTCGAATACTTCGAAGTGATAAAGCCAAAGAGTATTTCAGTTCATAATTTGCTACTTATATGACTCAATTTGGTATTGTCCACCAATCATCCTGTGCCCACACTGCTCAACAAAATGGGGTTGTAGGGAGGAAAAATAGACATATCCTTGAAATTACTCGCACCTTACTCTATCAAATGCATGTACCTAAAGTGGTTTGGAGTGACGTTATACTTATTGCTTGCTATCTATTCAATAGAATGCCATCCTTTCTTCTTAGTGGTAAAATTCCCTACTCCATCTCTTTCCTACTTCACCTTTATTCTCACTCCCTCCTCATATATTCGGGTGTGTCCTTTGTTCATCAAACAACTCATGGGGTGGAAAAGTTGGATCCACATGCTATAAAATATGTCTTAATGGGCTAATCATATGCTCAAAAAGGATATTGTTGTTATAGTCCTGTGCTGCATCTCTTCTTTCTTTCTGTCGATGTTACTTTCTTTGAGTCTACCTCTTACTACAACCACCCACCAGTTCTTTAGTGCTTTTGAGCTCATTGAGTCCCTTCCTCTACCTAATCTTCCATATTCTGCTTTGTTGTCCTTGCCCAACCAACCATCCGAGTCTCCATGTAATTTGAGTCCTTCTCATCATCTTGATCATCCTAATTTGCATGTGGTTTCACGATGGTCCAAGGAAGAGAATTCCCTCTAGCTTCTTCTACCACACCTTTGGTTTCCTTGTTTGATGATCATAGTTCCCATGATGTTGATACTCCCATTGCTGTTCGAAACGGTAAATGCACATGTACCCAACATCCCATTTCCCTATGTGTGTTATGACTTCTTTTCACCCTATTATTATTGTTTTGTTACTGCTCTATCATCTACTACCCTTTGTAAAATTTTTGAAGCCTTAGCCCACTATGGGTAGAGGAATGTTATGGTTGAAGAGATGAATGTTTTACAGGACAATGGTACTTGGTAGTTGATATTTCTTCCTCTTGACAAGTCTGTGGTTGGTTGGCACTGGGTTTTCATTGTGAAAGTCAACCCTAATGATTATGTGGCTCATCTAGAGGCGCTACTTGTTGCTAAGGGGTATACTTGGGTGTATGGGTTGGATTATTCTAACACCTTTTCTTCAGTTTCCAAACCTACATCAGTACATCTATTCATCTCGTTGGCTACTACTTTTTGCTGACCTTTGCATCAGTTAGATGTGAAGAATGCCGTCTTGCATGGTGATCTTGAAGAGGAGGTCTATATGGAGCAACCATCTGGGTTTGTTGCTCAGCAGGAGTCAGAATTAGTGTGTTGGCTCAAGAAGGCAGTCTCCAGAGCATGGCTTGGTCATTTCGGTGCTGTAGTATTTGAGTTTGGTCTTCGACGATGTGCATTGGATCATTTTGTGTTTTATCATCATACTTTATTGAGTAGGATCCTTTTTGTTGTTTATGTGGATGTTTCTATTATTATAGGTGGCGATGATAAAGGTATTCAGAGTCTCAAACTTTTTCTACCAATTAAGTTTCAAACTAAAGATTTGGGACTATTGAAATGTTTTGTGTGTGTGTGTGTGTGTGTGTATAGAAGTATCTAGATCTTGTAAGGGACTTGTTTTGTCACAGAGGAAGTATGTTCTTGATTTGTTGGATGGAACTAGATTTTTGGGATCCAAACCGGTTGATACACCCATGGATCCTAGTAGCAAGTTAATGCTGGATATAGGTGATTTGCTGCCTTATCTCGAACAATACCGGAGACTTGTGGGAAAGTTGAATTGTCTCACAGTCACTCGTCCAAATATTTCTTTTGCAACAAGTGTTGTGAGTCCATTTCTAAATTCTCCGAGGAAAAGTCATTAGGACGCAGTCATTGGCATTTTAAGATATCCCAAAGGTGCACGTGGGAGAGGTCTTTTGTATCGTGATTAGGGTCACACTTATGTTCATAGATATATAGATGCAGATTGGGTTGGATCGCCTTCCTACTGGAGATCCACAATCGGGTACTGTATCTTGGTTGGTGGTAATTTGGTTTCTTGTAAGAGTAAGAAACAAACTGTGGTGACCAGGTCAAGTGTTGAAACAGAATATCGAGCTATGACTCACACTACTTGTGAACTTGTCTAGTTGAAGAAAATGTTGTAAGAATTGGGTTTTTACATTCTAAGCCTATGAAGTTGATGTGTGGTAATCAAGCTTGAAACCTAAGGTGTAGTCCCAAGAAAAAGGGGGGGGGGGGTTGAATTGGGTCTTTAAAAATTTCTTAGATCCTTTTTGTTCCTTTTTACAATCTTTTAAGGCTTTCTTGTATTCTTGTTAACCGGGCAATCCACACAAACTCTTATTTCCTCTAATTAATCCACAATCACAACAACCACAATCAATCAATCAACTATTCAAGCAAAACAACCATACACCAAGAAATCAATTCGGAATATTTAGCGACCCTGTTTATGAATGTGAAGTTCCTGTAATTGGCTTTTGAATTTGAATATTAAAATGACATCCAAGCACCTTTTTCATATCAGAATTTAAATAAACCTTCAGCTAATAGGTTTTGGGATGTTAACCAATCAACGTACTTCCTTTCGGTTTCCGCAAAAGATCGATTAACCAACGTACTCCCTTTCGGTTTCCACAAGCCCAAAAACAAATTAGACTTTGGGTTTACTTAATTTCCAATATGCATTACTTTATGATTAAAAATATTAAAACATCTACGCAGGTTATATCGTTGCTGAAATGTAAAAGAAAGGGAAAGAGAGTGACACTGCCACTTTTACGAGGTTCGGCTTACCCCAGCCTATGTCCTCGCCTTAGGTCAACCACCTAAGGAATTCACTATACCTTGTTCCTTCCTGGTGGAACAAAAACCTTACAACAATTACCCTTTTCTTTTTTTTTAGGAAGAGAAACCTCTCTAAGCAACAACTTGTGCTTGGTCCAACGATCCAACAAACCTTTGAACCATCAAAGATCAAGATGAAAGAAATATATTTGCGTACAAAAACACTCTCACAATTCAGAGCAGGTTGTACAAATTAAATTCTAAATCGTACTTCAAAAGCCAAAGCTAAATAGAAAATGTGAAGCTTTAAAGGTTTAGAAGTCACCAATGGTTCTTAAAAAAAATTTGAAAGCAACTCGGAACCAATCTCTTGTTTGTCAATCCACCAATATCATATAGTTTTTCTCCAGCAAAATGATGTGAGCACACAAAAACTTTTGGGAGATATTCAGTGCAGGGATCGTATATAACTTCGGCGTGTTGCTCGTTTGATCTTTTTGCTTCTTTTGCTTGTTTTTTTTTTATTGCTCAAAGGAGGTATTTATAGACTTTTTCAAAAAAAGTTTCCTCATTTAACATGAAGCATTTAGGTAACTTTTCAAAAAGTATTAAATTATAAAATTAATTTTGAAAATTTTCCCCCAAGTTTGAAATTCAAAATTTTGACAAACTTCCTGTTGAGTTTTAAAAATCAGTTTTGAGTGCCAGTCGCTTGCCACGACCTGGTAGTCACCTGCCATAGTGAAAACTAAACAACTGGAAGACTAGTAGTCGCCTGCCAAGACACAGGCAGTCGCCTGGCTTGACCACCCAAGCGCCTGACAAGGTTCAGGCAGTCGCTTGGGAACCTACTGCCTCTCAAGTTTAATTCTTTTAAAATTTGGCAGTCTACTACCTATATAGGGCAGTCGCCTGGCTCCTAGAAATTCTCTTTTTTACTTTGAAAACTTTCTTCCTTTGAGACCTTTGTTATTTTGATTTAAAAACATATTTTAAGGTCTTTCAAGTGTTGGTCTCTAAGTTTTTGTATTTTAAGGAACTTCACATATCTAGATAGTAATGGCTTGAAGTACTTACAAATATCCTTCTAAGCATGATCTCCTTAATCACTAAGTCTTGCAGTCTCTTGAGGTTCAGTTTTTACTTCAAGGTCTGCTTGGCCTTTAAGCTTTTCATGTATCTTTTATTTCTTCAATGTTCTGAGAAGCTTTCATTTGGTTGACTTTGATCTCCAGCTTACTTTCATGATTAATCGTGAGTGTCCTTTTACTTAGACCTGAATTAAAACCACTCAACAACGCATGTTAAAACATCCTTCATTTTGTTGTCATTAAAACAAGATTCAAAAATCCAGTTAGGCCAACAAAGCTGCTCCTCATATTGCCTCTAACCCAGTCTTTCATGAGTGAATGAAACACATTGAAGTTGATTGCCACTTTGTTGAGGAGAAACTTGTGTAGAAGCTCATTACTACTGCTTATGTGAAGTCTGATGTGTAACTTGTTGATTTGTTTACCAAAGCCTTGGGGGGGTGCTCATGTTAAATTTATTTGTAACGAGTTAGGAGTGTATTTATGCTCCAGCTTGAGGGGGATTGTTAGATGTTATTTATTTCCTTTAGTATTATTATTGTTAAGTGCGTTAGTATGTTAATTTGTGAGTTAGTAAGGTTATTAATAATGTATTTGATTTGTATTATAAATAAAGGGAGAGACCTATCTTCAAGTTGGTTCATTCATTTAAATCAAAATCTCAACATTAAGAAATGAACATATTCGCGGTAAGTTAGGAAGATAAGATAAGGGAGGGACAATTCATATGACTTGGGCACTTGCAATTAAGGTCTTAAAATTCGATTTCGACTCCAATGTTGAAACTCCGAAAGTATGAAAATTTCGATGGAAATTTCAATTTCAATGTCAATTTCGATTTTGATTTGAAATTTAATAATGGAAACAGCTGTAAAGTATGGAATTCTTTTATGAAGCTTTAGAAATGATTAATAAATATAATAATGCAATTTTTAGGACTAATATATTGCAAGTAAATACATCTATGTTGTGTATGAGGTGGAGAAGTTGTAATATAATATGTGCATCAAACATATTTGTAAGATAATGTACAATAAACATATTTAGTGAATCATTTAATACAAATGAAATTCATAAATCATTTAAATATTATTTAGTATACAAATGATGATAATTAAGACATGAATGGTTAAATAAAATGTTGTTGTATGTTTATTTTTTCATATAATTTCAAAAGCACTTGTAATAATCTTTTGTTTCAATAAAATAAATAAAATAATTTAAGAGAGAAATTTCACTTCACTCCTATATCTCTCATTTGAATTTCGAGGAAATTTCATTGCATAGTTCAAATTTTGACAAATTTCGCTAAGATTTCGAGATTTCGATAAATTTTGGATGATTTGTTGAGATTTTGATGGAAATTTTGCAAGATGAGAATTGACTGCCATTTCAATTTCGAGGGTCACAGAAATTGGAAATTTTGACAATTTCGTGGAAATTTAAGACCATGATTGAGAGTGACTAGAGCTAAGCAGTGGCTTTAAGAAAAATTTCAAATCAAGGGCTTGGGTACTCTTGTAACTTTCCTGTTACTTTCATAAGGATTTTGCCACTTTAAGACGTGATTTCTTTATAGTTTATTAGCATGCATAATCATATTGTCATGAACAGACTCCTTATTCTAAGCTATCTCTTCATCTAAACTTACCATCACGATACATTCAAATAGCATAAATTTCAACATATTTGTTCTGTCTCAAGTATGTGCAATTTTCATGTCAGACAGGTGCCAATTTCTAGCTTGGCCAGCCACCGCTCAACACAGAAATACCCTCCATAGATTTAGGCCCTTTAACCCAAGCGAGACACAATCCCTACTTGCTCAAATTTTCAAAATATCTTTGCCATAAAAACAATCATCATGCCATCTATTTCACACGATAACCAATGAAACTATCTTCCTTACAAGATCAATATTGATTACATGTAAATTTCTCAACTAAAACAAAAATATGATACTATGAAAACCCAGAAGAATGTATGTGTTTTTTTTTTTATCAATAATTAGAGAATAATTAGCGTAAACCTTTTCTTGTTAGAATTCCATTTCATACAAGTTTCTACCATATTTCCTTAGAAAAACTTCACTTTTACCCAAAATCCCTGATAAATGAATGAAAATTAAGAACACTTACCTTGAATATTAGATTCTCCAATTTATTATTATGAGTTAAGAGTTATGTTACTAAGTGCGAGTTAGTAAGGGTGTTATGGTCATTGGTATTTTACTTGACAAATATTATAAATAGCGGGAGAGACCTATCATCGAAGTAGTGTCTTCTCATTTTACCCAATTATTCAACATGGTATCAGTGCAAGATCTGAACTAAACCCTAATTGCATCACCACAGCTAAATCAAACCCTAAAGATCATAATATCCTGTAACCTGCTGTAGAAGAGTCATCAGCATTGCCAAATTCCAGGAGCAGGTTCAGGAGTTGCCGGAAAAGGCTGCAGTCACTGGAAAAATCCTGGACGCTGCTCTTCTCTTCAACACCTCAAAAAATACCTCATATTTTGCAAATCAAACCTTATAACAATCGCAGAACCTGCCAATATGCCAGCCCTCAAAATTTCACTGCCAGAGGAGCCTCTGCACACTGCCATGCATTGGCTGAAACCCGCCAGTGCTGACCCTATGCTCCAGTGCGTGACACAGTTTTGTGCAGCCATTTTGCTTTGATTTCCTCCCAAATGTCTTGAATCCTTTCTCACACCATAATATGAAGTTTTCTGTCATGTTTTTTTTATGAAGATATCACCTTTTTTAGTTGCTCATGAGCAGTGTTTCGGGAATGATTGCTTGCTTATGCCTGAAGCTGTTGGTCAATGCATATAGAGTTCATTAAGGCCTGAAACAGTGGTATTGCTGTGTTCTTGATTCGTTCTTATCTTTTGTGTTCATTGTGTTCTTGTGGTTTGCTTTGGTTGTTGAATGTTGTGTGTTGGGATGCAGGAGGATGTTGTTCGCTGTGTATTTCAGATTTTCTACTGTATAGAGGCTGTTTGGTACTGTTAGAGCTGTGTGTTGGTTTTTGGGCGAGTTTTGTTGACCTTGATGAGTCCCTTCCTCTGCCTTGCCTTCCAGATCCCAACCTATTCTCTGTGCCAAATCCTCCTACATCTTTATCCAGTTTGAGCCCTTCTCGTCGCTTGGATCATCCCAATCTGCAGGTATATACATGATGAATCAAGGGAGGAGAGCCTCCTCTAGCTTCTATTACTGCACCTCTGGTTCCCTTGTCAGATCTTATTTCTCATGATGTTGATCACCCTATAGCCCTTGTACCCAACACCTAGTCTCTAATTTTGTTATGTTTCTTGTCAGCCTTGTATTAATATTTCATTAGTACTTATCTTCTATTGTTCTTCCAAAAACCTATTTCTGAAGCGGTATCCCATTCTGGGTGGAGGACTGCAATGGTTGAAGAGATGCGTGCACTACATGATAATGATACTTGGGATGTGGAACCTATTTTTTCTGGTGATGGTTGGTTGTCACTAGATGTACAATGTGAAAGTCAATCCCAATGGTTCTGTGGCTCATTTGAAGCCCGCCTTATTGCTAAGGGATATACTCCGGTGTATAGTTTGGATTATTTTGACACATTCTGGTTGCTAAACTTGCCTCAGTTTGATTGTTCGTCACTTTTTCTAGTACTTTTCATTGGCCTCTACATCAGTTAGATGTTAAGAATGCTTTCCTACATAGTAATCTTCATGAGGAGGTCTATATGGAGCAACCACTTGGGTTTGTTGTCCAAAGGGAGTCAGACTCAGTTTGTCATTTTAAGAAATCATTTCATGGATTAAAGAAAATCTCTAGAACATGGTTTGGCCAATTTAGTGTTGTAGTACTTGAGTTTGGCCTTTGACAGTGTGCTATAGATCACTCTGTACTTTATCATCATACTTCATGTAGCAGGATTTTGCATATTGTGTATGTGGATGACATGTGATCACTAGTGATGATGATCGAGGCATCCAAGACCTAAGGTTTTTCCTATAGTGTAAGTTTTAGACCAAGGACATGGGACCATTGAAGTACTTCTTGGGTATAGGAGTATTGGGATCTTGTACGGGATTTGTCTTGTCATAGAGGAAGCATGTTTTTGATCATTTAGATGAGATGGGGCTGTTGGGATCCAGACATGTTGATACACCCATGGATCCCAATACTAAGTTAGCACTTGATATGGGTGATTTTTTGCCTAACTCAGGACGATAAAGGAGATTTGTTGGAAATTTGAATTACCTTAAAGTCACTCAACTAGAGTTAGTTTCTCGATTCCTAGAGAAAAAATCACTGGGATGCAGTAATTTGCATTTTGAGATATCTCAAAGGTGCACCAGGTAGAGGTCTCTTATATTTGGATGGGTTACACTCATATTCAGGGATATATAGATGTAGATTAGGCTGGGTCAACTTCCGACTGAAGATCCAACCGAGCACTGTATCTTTGTCAGTGGTAATTTGGTGTCTTGCAAGAGTAAGAAGCAAATTGTGGTGGCTAGGTTAGGTGCTGAGTTAGAGTATAGGGCTATGCCGCACACTACATGTGGGCTTGTTTGGTTGAAGAACATGTTGAAAGAACTAGGTTTTCCACATTCTTAGCCTATGGATTGCCTCCAACTTAGTATTCCATGACAGACAAAGCACATTGAAGTTGGTTGCCACTTTATTTGGGAGAAACTTGTATAGAAGCTCATTACAACCACTCATGTGAAGTCAATTTCAGCTTGCTGATTTGTTCACAAAAGCTTTGGGATGTGCTCATGTGAAATCATTTGTAACAAGTTTGGAGCATATGATATATATGCTTCTGCTTGAGGGCGAGGGTGTTTTAATGGTTATTTAGTCATTTAGCATTATTATTATGTGTTAAGAGTTATGTTTGTAAGTGTGAGTTAGTAATGGTATTATGATCATTGGTATTGTACTTGACATATATTATAAATAGAGGATGAGACCTATCATTGAAGTAAGGTATTCCATTTTAACCAATTATTCAACAATCTTTTTTTAATATAATGCCGTCTCCCATTATTTTTAGTATATTGCATTTTGTTTTTGCATTTTTTTGAAAAAATTGAGCGGAGTGTCTTTAAGCATATTTATGGTCAAATAGTAAGACTGCAGGTGTTATAAAGAAAAGACTGCGTGTGGAGTCCTGTGCTTCTTTTAGATAAAATCCAAGTGCATTTTAAGCATTTGGTGTGATAATTTGGCTGGGTATTTAATGTGGGACCCATGCCATGTGGACCTTTGCAGACACCTTTTTTCTACTAATTTTGCCTCCATGTCCTTGTTAATTTCTGCTTTTCCCTATTTTATGTGGGACTTGCACCATGTGAACTTTTGTAGACCTCAAATTTCTCCAAGTTTTGCTTTTATATGTTTGTGTGCCCTTTAGTTTCTGTTTAACCTCATTTATTCAGCGAGGGGATGAAATTTACCTCTTCTTTTTTCCTCTTGAAATGCTTAATGCAGCTGGGATTACAGGCTTGAGTTTGACAACCTTTAAGGAAAACTGGAGTTCTGATTATCAAATTACTAGTGATGCTGGAATACCAGATCCTGATGGATCTATATATTGGAATTTCAAGTAAGCTATGAAGATGCTCGTTGTCTTTTTGGTCATTTGTTCTAGTTTCTTTATATATCGCATAAATCCATTGCTGAGTGTCAGTTTGGACATGTCATACAAAGTGCTATCGCTTTTTATTAGCTTCATATGAGTTTTTTGAGTTTTATGATCTCCTGTTTAAAATTTCTATTAATTATCTGTAGCATCAGTTGAAATTCAGGTGCACTGACTGTAATTTTTAGACCAAGTTACAGACAGACTAACAGTGCTTCAGTAGTAAGGATTTTTCTGCAATTTCTGAACCTTGAAATCATATGACTTGTAGTTATGCACAATACTTACAGCAAAGGAAATTGAATCACAATGGCTGTAATTGTTCTGCAACGTGGCTTGAATTGGTTTTTTTTGGATGACTTGTGATGATAGACAGCAGTTGTGTATGAATCAAAATTTGGCTCTGAAATTGATGTAGGACAGAGGAGATAAAAATAAAAAGAGAGAATTGAGGAAGAGAGATAGAGAGAGGGATGGAGGAGGAGGAGGGAGGAAGAAGGAGAAAAGAGAGAGAGATTGCATGAGAGCAAGAGAGGAAAAACAGAACTGGAAATCTGGGATTCAAATCTGGTGACTGTAACATTACACAAACACATTACTTATACAGCCAATGTTACAACTAAAAGAATAATTACAAAGTAATCCCAACTAAATCATATAATTGCAAAATAACCCAAAGTGCCTAAAATACACAAAATAACCATAAATTAACTAAAATTCTAAAGTAATCAGAAATTTTCCCAAGCTAAAGTAAAATTCTTTGCTACAATATAAACATATAAAGTTCGGCACTACCCCTCCCACCCTCCAATTGTTTGGAAAATTTTGTAATATGGATGTTAACTAATGGGAAGACAAGCATATTAATCCCTATGTACAAGAACACATGTGATATACTAATTATCTGGAATCAAACTTTTTAAAACTAAATCTGGCACAAAGTCGTATGATGTTCTTTCGAGAGTCGTCAGAGGTATATTTTGCATATTTATTCTCTCCCCCTTATCCCAAATTTTTTGTGGGTAATGATTCTTGTATTTATTTCTGGGAAGACATTTGGTTGTGGGCCAATAATCCATATCAAGCCTTAACACTTCCCCGCATGTGCGGCCCGATTGCATGTGGGAAGGAACAAACAATGAATAACACCCATATTGGGAACACAATTTTTTTTAACGAACTTTCATTAAAGGTAGGTAACAAGACTAGAACCTAGGACCTCCTAGGAACCATGGTTCTCATACGGTGTTAGATGAACACTTTACCTAAAAGCCTAAGCTATTATGTCATTGGCCAACAGTGTATATCAAGCCTTAACAATATTTTCTCTCCTCGCTGCATAATGAAGCTATTTATTCCTTTTAAATTTCTGACAGGGATAATTTCTCTGGTGATTTCCACTTTCTTAGGTTTGTTAATGATAGGGAGGTGGAGGAGCTCTCTTCTTTGCTCTCTGGGTTTTAGCCCATCCAATAAAAGGGATTTTTGTTTGATGGGGAATGTATATCTTTTTTGAGCATTTGATTTGAGAAAACATGTTGATGCAGAACAACATCAAGGATTACAAAGGAGCAAGTTCAGAAGGACCGAAGGTATAGAGGAGAGAAAGAAGGAAGAAGGAAGAAGAGAGGAAAAAGGATATTGGTGGGGGAACTCACATTACACTTCTTAATTAATAACTAACTCTTGCATGACTTTCACACCCTACTTATAAGAAAACCTAATTTACATGAAATTACACATGAACCATTAAAGATACAATCCCTAAAACCCGCATATGTTACAAACAAACCCCAAAATACACATAAGCCTACTACTAGCAACTAACAAGCATGATAAACTACTTATTAAATAAACACATTTGGCTTTAGGACCCAACAATCCCTTGACCTTATTGTTTGAAATTGATCTCCTAGTTGGGTCAAAATGTTCCTTCCAAATGCTCTCATCTTAACCTACGTCATGTATTTCTTGTTTCTTCATAGTATTTAGAAGGTTAAAGTCCTATATAAGATAAAGGTTTTTTATGGTTCTTGAGATAGTTAACACCAACAATATGTCGCATAGTAGGAATCCTTCTAAGGCTTTATCTACGAATGCATTTGTTCTTTGTTTTGATAGTTCAAACTTCATGCCTCATCTTTTTGCATTGTTTTTTTTCTCTTGGAGGATTTAGAATGATTTGTTTTGTTATCTTGGATCTAAGGAGAGTTTGTTTGAATTTCCTTTCCAAGTTTGGGAGAAGTAGAGATGCTATGGCCTTGTGGAGTTTAACAAATTTAGTGCAGTGGTCTCTACATCTGGCTTTATCCAATGCTCTCTAATCATATGGTTTTTATCTCTAAAAAGGAGGCAAATGTGGCACTTCTAGTATCATCATCATTGACAGTGACCGGAGCGGGATTGTGGATATTAAGCAATGGTTTCAAGGAAAATTTCAAATCAAGGACATGGGTACTCTGTGTTACTTTCTTGGTATTGAGATTATACAGTCTAGGAAAGTAGAATCTATTTCAACAAAAATATTCTTTAGAGTTGCTAAGTGAGGTCGGTATGTTGGTAGCTGAACGAGTTAATACTCTTATGGATCCCAACATGAAGTTGTCTAGGGATGTTAGACCAGGCTTTGAAGACAATATTAGCATAGGCAATTGGTTGGCTAGTTGATGATTGTCACTAGACCAAGACATATCTTTTGCAGTGGGGGTGGTGAGTCACTTTATGGAAAATCCCAAGCAACCATATTGGGATGTTTTTTGTAGGATTTTTGATATCTCAAAAGCTCACCTGGCTGAGGTTTGGGATACAAATTTAATAGAAATTGTGAAATTTCTGGATATTCTCATGTTGATATAGCTAGTTCTGTTGATAATCAAAGGTCTACTATGCAAGAAACAAATTACGCTAACAAGACCCAGTGTTGAAGCAGAATATCAAGCTTTGGCTCATCCTTTGGGTGAGCTTATGTGACTGGAGTCTCTTATCTTAAAAATGGAATTCTTGATAACGAAGCCAATAGATATGTTTTGTGATCAAGCTACCATTTGTTCCTAGCAGTCCAGAGTTTCACTAGAGGAGAAAGCACTTGATGTTGACCTTCATTCTTGTGTAGGATGCTATATTTTAATAAGGTCCTAACGACTCCCTTTGTGAAATATATGGATTGGTTAGGAGATCTTTTCACGAAACCTTTATTTAAGCCAATCTTGTCTAAAGGTTGTAACAAACTGGAGTAAAGTGATATTTATACACCTCCAACTTGGGCAGAGTGTAGAGTGTTAGAAGAGCATATGTTATTTTAGTAGTTAAATTTTGTGTGTGCCCTTGTTTTTATTCTTGAGTTTTTATTTTTATTAATACATAAGAAGGCAGACCTGGAGCTGTATGTGGGCACAAGGAAACTGTCACCTAAATTTTCCTTTTGTTGTTTTTTTTTTCTTCCCTTCTTCTCTCCTCATCTACAAAAAATATTTCATGAGGGCAGACAATGCTTAAAAGTTCCTCATGACTTTGTAGCATTGAAGATGAGAGAGATTTATGTTTAAATAGTTAATAAACCTAATCAGAAGTTGAGAACATTTTAGGCATGGACTTTGCAATAACAGCTTTTGTGATTGTGATTATGAATTTGAATCCATGGAATTATTTTGCAGGACAATTGCAGTTTTCTTTTTTCAACTCTTCATAGCAAGGTTTTCTTTTTGAATGATTTTGGGAGTCCTAAGACAAAGCAAGGACTTCTATGTCCTTGTCAATTCATTTTGTAACTATTAGTTTAAGTTGATAAAGCTTTTATATTCATGATATTTTTTCCTATGAAACATGTGACTTAATTGTTTTGTAATGTCAGTGCATTGGTTGGTCTTTTTTTCCCTGCTGTAACGGGAATTATGGCTGGTTCAAATCGATCTGCTTCATTGAAGGACACTCAGCGTTCAATTCCAATTGGAACGCTGGCTGCAACTCTTTCAACTTCTGCTCTTTATCTAATTTCTGTGTTGCTATTTGGAGCTCTTGCAACAAGGGAGAAGCTTCTGACAGACAGGTATGAATATTTGTTTTAAGTCCTTGACATCAGCAGGATTGAAAAGTTCTATTGTACTGATATGTTTTTTTTTTTTCTTGTTTTCTTTTTGGTTGAAAAGAATTATGAACACAATTGAAAATTATGTATGCACAATTTACTAAACAGCAGAAGCTATAATTCGATATTTTGTTGAATAATTAAAAATTTTCAAAGAAACAAACTAGATAACAGTCTTCATTTGTTTGAGATTGCCCACACAAGGTCTTAATTTTTTATTTTGACTAAAATTTCAAGGCTACAAAACTACAGAAATTTTAATGGAAATTTCAATGCCAATCTCAGTTTTCATTTTGATTTTATAAAAATGATGGAGGTTAGTCGTAAAGCATGGAATTCTTTTTTGAAGCTTTAGAAGTTTTATGGAACATACTAATGCAAGATTTAGAACTAAATATTATAAATAAAATACATCGATGAAAAACATATGTTGTATAATGTGCACTACATAATGAAATAATCATATTAAACACATTCAGTTGATATTTGATACAAATGAAATTCATAAATTAGTTGAATACTATTTATTTTATAAATACATATAATTTGGACAAATGATAAAAAAAAATGTTGTAGCTAATATTTAAGTTGACTTTTTTATATAATTTCAAAAGTCTAATCCATATCCTTCTTGTGATAATATTTAGTTCTATATTAAAATTTGATTAATTAAGAGGGAAATTTCAATAAGGCTTTTGAATCTCAAATTTTAATTTTAAAAAAAAAATTATTTTATAGTTAAAATTTCCAAAATTTAAATTTCAAAATTTCATTAAATTTTAGATGATTAGTGGAAATTTCAATGGAAATTTTGTAAGACGGAAATTGAGCTCCATTTCAATTTCTAGGGTAGTTTACAGTGGAAATTTTAAAAAATCCATGGAAATTTAGGACCATGATCTTACATTACAGCACATGATTTGTGAACTTCTTAATGCTTGTTCAAAGTTCAAATGCTTAACATTCCATTTAAGTCAAAAAGTTTGTTTAATTAAACTCTTTGAATTAGCTGAAGTCATAGGAAAAAAAAATTATCAAACACCCAAAATTTTTATCAAGATTTTACTAAAATTGTACTATATCATATTCTATTACAAGAGAATTTTGAAATTCAAGTTTCAATTTCAAGAAATTGCTCTATATCCAAAATTTCAACAATTTTTTTTTTAATTTTTAATTTTATAAATTTCAAATAATTCAAGGAACTTCCAAAAAAATTCTTCATTGGCTAAAAATTTACTTTTATTTTGATTTTAGAGGTAGTGGAAAGCAAAAATTACGACAGAAATTTGAATAATTTGATGGAAATTTTGAACCATGGTGTGCACATCCATACCAAGGCTTTAGGGATTTTTCAGTGCATGACACCGCGTGCCTTGTCTGTAGATGAAATTTATCCTCTAATCCAGAAGTCAAAGAGGTACTTATAAAAAAAAAGAAAAGAAAAGAAAAAATAAAAATAAAAATACAAGTCATCGAAGCAGAGAGCTGTTGAAAGAAATTGATGTGCCCAAGTAAATGAGTTAGCTTCTTTAATTTCTTCGCATGAATTGAGTTAGCTTCTATAAGTTTGCATGAATGAACTCTGAGTGCAGGTTACTCACAGCCACAGTTGCTTGGCCTTTTCCGGCAATAATTTATGCTGGAATAATCCTTTCAACATTGGGGGCAGCTCTTCAAAGCTTGACAGGTGCTCCCCGCTTGCTGGCTGCAATAGCCAATGATGACATCCTTCCTGTCCTTAATTACTTCAAGGTTGTAGACGGGAGTGAGCCTCACATTGCTACATTCTTCACTGCCTTTATTTGTATTGGGTGTGTCGTAATTGGGAACTTGGATCTTATCACACCGACTATAACCATGTTTTTCCTTCTATGTTATGCGGGTGTAAATTTATCATGCTTCCTTCTAGATCTTCTAGATGCTCCAAGCTGGCGTCCTCGGTGGAAATTTCACCATTGGAGCCTCTCGCTTCTTGGGGCATCACTTTGTATAGGTATGCTTCCTTGTTATACATTTATTTTCCATTGTTTTAGCAACATATCCATTTTATTTTTTATTTTTTATTTTTAGAACCTTTTTTTTATGTGAAGTTGGTCTGAAAATAGAATCAAAGCTTTAGCAAGAGAAATACTTGAAAATAGTTTATTCTTTCAGAGACTGGTAAACTAGCACATGCTAAAGGAATTGGATAACAATATACTTTAGGTTAACAATCCTAATATTCTTTGTCACATGTGATTCCATTGTATATGACAATGTGTATAGTCATTTAGACAAAGTAAACACATTGAAACCAAAAGAAAAAGCTACCAAGAATACACTAATAATTAGTATCCAGAGAGGAGGGACCATTAAATCATGGCTCTGATATTTTAAACCATTATGCAGCCTTAAAAGAAGAATCTATCAAGACAGCAACAACAACAGGAATCCTGAAGTCCCACTTTTGTAATTACCGCAGAATCAAACTTACAAGTCATATAATTAAACTATGGGAAAGGATAATTGAACAAAGAATAAGGTTAGAAGCGAGAGTCTCAGAGAATCAATTCGGTTTTATGCCTAAGAAGTTGATAACAGAAGCTATTCATCTTCTAAGAATGTTAATCGAAAATTTTAGGAAAAAGAAGAGGGATTTGCATATGGTTTTTTAATTGACCAAGAAGCACGATTTCATCATATGACTCATAAGTTTGATTTTATAGTAGTTATTATAGTTTTGAATATTACCTTTGTTTTTGTTTAAAGGTATTATTGTGCTTTTTCTCCATTCCTCCAACATTCTCTCGTTTTTAATATAGTGTTGAAAAGATTTGTTTTTGTTAGAAGAAGAAGATGATTTATTTAAACTAGAGAAAAAGGAGTACAAAATATGGAGGACTAGGAGTCCTCTCCAACCAACTGAAAAATATACATAAACTATAAGCAATAAGCGATGAACTAGCAAACCATCATGAAAGTGCTGCCTTCTAGTCTCTAATGAGGTCAGATAGTGGAAGGCCCCTTAATAAACCTAAGGAGTGCACCCATAAGGAGTGCACCCAGTTTTTTACAAGTTTCGACAACCGTGCCTATGTCCTTGCCTCAAGCAACCTGTATGAGGATTCACTATCCCTCCTTCAATAGGCAGAGAAACCTCTCTCTTTTAGTAGGCGGAGATGCCTTTCACAAACCCTCCTTCAATAGGTGGAGTTGCCTCTCTCCTTTACGTAGGTGGAGTTACCTCTCTCCTTTGCTTAGGCAGAGTACCTCACTCATTCAATAGGCACAGTCTCCTCTCTCCTTTACTTAGGTGGAGTTACCTCTCAAGCGAAAACACCCTTTCGTTGGTTCAATGATTCAATACTAGAACCGTTAGAATACACAGCAGTTATAACAGCAGAGTTGTACAAAAAGAAGCTCTCTGAATAGAGTAGATTGTACACAATCAAATCTAATGCACTCTCAGAATGATATTGCTATGAAGCTCGAAGAGATTAAGCTAGGTTTTCTGGTTTTGAAAAGCTATAAGCTTGAAGTACAAACTCAAAACAGGTTTTTCTGCAAGACGGCTCAAATCACCCTTGATATTCAATAATATGTGTAACTTGCTCTTAATACGTTTAGGGTTAGCTATTTATATCATTTTTGAATTATAGCCATTGTGCGTGTTTTGGTAACATAATATTCAAGAATTGAAAATATTTTTCGCCGTTTGCGAAACTTATCGTAGCGCTTTAGTTGACTGAACTGACCGTTTGGTCGCCAGAACCAATTTAAATCTGAATTTCAAAACTGGCAGTAGCCATTCGGTTGGCTGAACTCTAAGTTCGGTCGCTCAAACCAACACTGTCTGGAACTTTACAATGGCACTAGCCATTTGGTCGACTGAACCTGTGGTTCGGTCAGCCGAACGCTCTAATGCCGAACTAGCTATTTAGACTTCTGCATTCGGCCGACTAAGCATTTGCCTCAGGTGCCCAAACATCCTAAAATTTAAATTCTTTTATATTTTTTATTCCAATAATGATTTTAATCTTTTGAAATAACATTTGGACTTGTAAAAATATTTTCCAAGAATTTAAAAGGAAGATGTATTTACTTGAATTCCAACATGAGATGTACTTGCATGAATTCGTATTGTACAATACACATAACAACCTATTTAGGTCATCATGTCCTTAAGCTTGGACTTCATTCAAGCTTTTCTATAATAGCCATCTTTCATTTACTTGTGTGCTTTATGGCTTTCCATTATGCCTCTTTCATTGTGCTTTTATACTGTAATACCTGTAAACACACTTGATAGCACAATTAGATGCCTTGGTTTGTCATTATCAAAATGAGATTAAGCCTTGTTAGGCCAACGGTACCAAGGAAAAGGATTAGGGGTATGGATTTTCATTTGGTAGGAGAGAAAAGATTTAGAAGTAAATGCACCTGAAGGATCCCCCTCCCACACTTTCTCATCCTCACTATCGAAAGGAATGTGTTGGTCCAACAAGGAAATAAGGATAGTGAGCTCATCAACCTCTCTTTCATTAAGATTCGTGAAGAAGTGGAAATCTCGAAAAGAACCCCCCCCCCGAAAAAAAAAGAAAAAGAAATAAAGGATCATATAGGAGCATCATGAAGAGAAGACCTTGAAAAGTCAAGGACCTAAAACCTTAAAAAGCTTGGAACCTAATACCTTAAAAAGTCAGGATTCTTTAGTCCACCCCCCTTCCCCCACACACAAACACATCTTCCTAGAAGCAAACTTAATTGTTAATACCCACCTTGAAATTGAATGAAGGAAAGAACTAACTGGATAAACATGAGATATAATGCCACTGCACCTCATCTCCTACCCATTTCGTTTGATCCCATACTTACTCTTTGTTAGAATACCACTTTGCCTAAATGTTTAAGTTGTTAGTTTGTGGGCCAACAGTGTATATCAAGCTTTAACACTCTCTTGCACATGCATTTTGACAGCACGTGGAGAGATAAACACATGATAGATAACACCATTGTAGAGAATACAATAATTTTTTAAACATCACAAAATAAATGCTAACCAAATCCCAACTAACAAGATGGTCGTGCATACCCTCCCCAAACCTTGGCCCAAGGAATTCATGCATCGACATCTCTAAGGAGTTGGCCACTCTAGTTGGGATTTTGAACAAAGAGGGATAATAAATTGTGATGTTCAAGAAGAAGCACTAATGAGAGTAGCATGAGACTCGAGGGAAAAATAAGCCCTTTTCCATACCCCCCAATCTTCTAGCCACTTTATCCAAGACGGGATCCCAAAAGGTTTTAGAGTTAGGGTTGCCTCCAAAGGGGTGGCTGAGATAAGTTAGGGGCTATGAAATGGAATCCCAACCCACACTCGATTTGAAATTTTAAAGTGTCTTCTCATTCATCTTAATAATAACTTAACCACTCTTAGACAAGTTGATCTTAAGGTCTGAGATCTTCTCAAAGATTTTAAGCAACAGTATAGCTTTCTAGAACTTTGCTAGATTGTCCTCGAGGAAAAGCAGGGTATCATCAACAAATTGGAGGTGCAAAACCTCCACTTCCTCCCTCCCCACACATAAGCCTTTGACGACTCCCCAAGCCTAAGCATGAAAAAACAACCTACTGATGGCATCAACAACTAAGGTGAATAGGAAAGGAGATAGGGGATCCCCTCATTTGATACCCCTAGAGGCTTTGAACCAATATCTCAAGTAGCCTTTCCAACCACCAAGCAGAATTCTCAAAAATGGGGCTTCAATCAAGGCCTTCTACCATCAACATGTTTGGATTTTTCCTCAGAAAAAAAACGGATTTGTAGAAGTTGGTGATCTCGACACCTATCTAGTCTTTCCCCCTCCCTGCGTAACCTTAGTCCATAATCAACTCCTTGATGTAGCTTTTTCTCCTTCTCCCATTAGCAACCTTGTGGAAGTAAGTAGAATTACAATCTCCCTCCTTAATCCATTTAACCCTAGGTTTTTGAACTAGCTGATGCCTTCTCTCATAAAGAGGATTTCTAACTCATTGCTAAGCTTGACCTTCCTACACCTCCCCGCTTCCTTGAGGAGGCCACATTCTTCCGACCTATTTGAGGCAACAATCTTAGAGAGGATCCCATTTTTAGCAACAGTGAGTCTGTGACATTCCCAAAAGTCTCCATATTCCAAACTTTTAGCTTGGATTTGAGGAACTTCAACTTCTTTAAGATTTTAAAACCCTTCAATCATCCACTAGATGCTCACTCCAATTTTTAACATTCTCCCAAAAGGAAGGATGAGTTAACCAAATGTTCTCAAAACAGAAAGGAGTAGGCCCCTACTTCATGGGGTTGGATTCTAAAAAGAGGGGAAAGTGATCAAAACTAGACCCAGGGAGGATTTGTTGGACAAGATGTAGGAGAGCGTCCATCCAATCAATAGTGAACAAAAATCTATCTATATGGGAGCAAGCCCTTCTAACCCCAAAAGTCCCCTAGGTAAAATAACGATTATCAATAAGGATGTCTCTAAGCCCATTCTCCCAAATAAAACAATCAAACTTTCCTATGGCCAAAGAGGCCCTAGGACACTCAGAGTTTCTCTAGAACTGCAAACTACATTGAACCCCCTTCCCCCACTAAACCACTCAACAAGGACTACACAAATAAAAAATGTCCCCCAACTCCTCAAGGAGTTGGGTCCTCAAAGACACAACATTTGGCCATGCACAATGTAAACCACCATTCCCCTACACCTCTTATATCGAGAAGGATAAATTAGGAAAATAACTCCTTAAGGACATCCTTAACTAACGCTACTCTAGAGTCCCATATAATAATTTGATCCCTTTATGCCCCAGGAAGGGAGACACCTAGTCTCTATTTCTTCTAACCCCAAAGACTAGGAAAGAATCTACATTCTTTAGCTTGGTTTCTTGAAGGAATAAGTTGTCGGGACTGGAATGAGAAATGAAATCCCTAACCACTCTTTCTTTTACCCCTACTACCTAGACCTCTAACATTCTAAGAAAACAACTTCATTTTTTATGCAAAAAGGCTCTAGTAGGAATTCCTCGTACTTAATTGAGGAAACTAGCCTCCCTAACTCCCTCCTCAGTCTCTTAGCCCTTTTTTTTTTTCACCCTCCACATCCCGCTTCCTAAGCCTGATTCTTGAATAAACCAAAGCTAGGTCCAACTCATCTATGAGAAAACCTGGGCATCTAGGTTGTAGGACAAGAAGCTAGACCTTGGGAAGATCCTTGCTGGAGAATAATTAAGAAGAGTTGGGTCAAGGATTTATTGATTTTAGTTATTATTATATTGTGTGTTTAGTATTAATTAGTATAGGATTATGTGTATTTGGGGGGTTTGTCTATAATATTTGTGTAATGTAGGGGGTAATTCATGTTGTTTTAGGGATATGTGTATAATTTCACATGTTAAGGCTTTCTGATAAATAGTGTGTGAAAGCCATGTTGTAGACAGTTGATGTTGAATTTGAATTAGAGTTGAATGTGAGTTCCCCCTTGTATCTCCTCTCTCCTCCCTTCCCTTTCCTCTCTTCAATTTCTTCTAATCTCTCCCATGGCTGCAGAACCTTGATGCTGCCGTTGCATTGTAATGACTCTCCATTCATTTGCACCTATCATTATCTCTGATCTCACTCTTCCTATGGTGATAGTCAATAAGAAGCCCTTCGTTCTCTAAAGAAAAACGGTTGTAATCTCCTTCTTCTTCTTCTGAAGCTTCACCCTCTGATAGGGCAATTTGTTTTCCTTTATTCTTACCAGGGTCCTCTCCTCCTAGCTAAGCCTTGACTCCTGTTCAAGTAGCTTAAAGTCTCTGTAGCACCTCCTATTTTGATCTTGTACTGGCTGGTAGAACAAGAGATATCCTCCCACACTCTTCGGTCATGGACTTCAAATTCTTACACATGGGAATCAACAATTTGCCTCAAATGAGGGCCTCCTTATAGGAGTGAGCAGGCGCAGATTTTTTAGGCTTGAGATCTGTAATTACTCAATTGGAAGCTCCCTTTTGTTTACTTAAAAACATGTGCCTCCCTAAAAATTTTTCTAAGTTCAGATTTGAGTTCTTGCCCGCAAGCCTTGAATGTTTCCCCTGAAAAAACGCCTTACCCACATTAGGATTTCTCTTTAGTTTTTTCCTTGAATGCAAACCTTGTGGTGCCAATTTAGAAAAACAATGATTTTATTTCATGGATTCAATTGCTCGATTGTAGTGCCTCTGACACCATCTCCGTGTGCACCCCAAGTAGCTTCCCAAAAAGCTCTCCAACTAGAAACCTCCTTTCCATCTTTTAGGCAGTTCATACTCAAAATTCCTTGTGTGGGATTTTCTCTAGTGAAATTAACCTCCCAAAGCTATTCACCTTTAGCCAGAATTAACCTCCCAAGGTTCCAAAATTTTCATAAATAGGAAATGGAGGAGTTCAAGTTCCAATCAGCTACGATCATCTTCAGAAATGGACAAAGTGAACCTCCTTCATCTGGTCTTCTCAACTATGCTCAAAGCTCTACCATTCACCTCAAAGGAGAAGCATTTCTTATGGATGAAGGTGGATTCCATTTAAGAACCGAAGGAATAGAGTTGAGATGAAGGACGTAGGTTTCTAGGGAAGATGAAGTGATGCGTAGAAGAAGAAAAAATGGTTTTTGCATGGAGTTGAGATGGTGATTTTGAAGGAGATCACAAGCTTCCATGGAGATTAGGATTTTAGATGGAGAACAAAAGAACGAAGAAAAATGCAGGACGCAGGAGGTAACAAGATACTGAACTTTACCGCGATGGAACGAGAGAGTGAAAATAAGGGTCGAGTTAAGATATTGAAAAGATTTATTAACTATACACTTCCAACATCCCCTAATCATCCCTAAACTTCAATTGGGATGTTATCCAGTTGTATATATTTGTTTCATTTTTTTAACATCATCTTTGCTTCACCAACTCCAATTTTTTATAGATAAATCTCTTACTTTTAATATTTCCCTAATTTGTCAAATCTAAGTTCAAACTATCAATTGGTTTTCATTAAATAGCTTATCAAAGTATGTTTGCCACCTCTCTTTTATGTATTCTTATTTGACCAAGAAATTATCATCCTCATCCTCTATGCATTTTACCTTAAGTCTTTGCATTTTCTTTCTTTATCTATAGCAAGTTTATATATGTACCACCTTCTTTTGTATCTAGCCTAGTATATAAAACATCTTAAGCTCTATGTTTCTACAATTTTGCCATGTTTTCTACCAAATTCTTTTTATCTTCACGGCTTTTTGGACATCTTAATCTTATCAACAATTGATCTTACCAACTTCCTCTACTACCTAAGAATCTTCCTCTAGATTCACCTATTTTTCTATCTTTTTAATAGAGTTAGCCATTATATTCCATAGATTGTTCACACTATTTTGCTACTTTTTAATAGAGTTTTTTTTTTTTTCGGTAAAAGAGGGCAGCACCTCCTAAACTTTATTAGAAAACCCCTCACTTATGGCGGAGGAAAACCGTGGTTACAATTTTGAGACTTTGGGACAATAAAAACAAAATTCCAAGACCCTAAGACTAACTTAACCAACATAAACCAAACCAAAAAACCAAGCACCAACCAAAAAACTAAGAAACTAAACCACTAAAAGTGAATTAACACAAAACATCATGAGCGCAGAGAAGGAAAATCCAGCAAGTCCAATCGAATCATTCCCCTGACTTGTTGAGGAAGATCATCTTTTTAATAGAGTTAGCCGTTATATTCCATAGATTGTTCACATAACCCTTATCTCCTATTATCCAACCTCCCTCTTTGATCATTAGCATTAAATTTTTACTGTATTTTCGCCCTTCATGCTCCACCACCTAGTCCTCTTGCACTAATTTATTTTGTTGTTTCTCTTTCACTTCCGAGTACATATATCTAAACTAAACCTCTATGTTGTGTAGTCAAGCTTTCACTTGGAATAGCTTTATAGTTCTTACAAGATAAATGATCCCCCCTCCTAGTTAAGAAAAATCTAATTGATTTTTATCTTGTCCACTCTTGAAGCTTATTAATTGTTCTCTTTTCTTAAAACATGTATTCAATATAACCAAATCATAGGACATGGAAAAATCAAGAATCAAATCATCAGGCTCATTTTTATCTCCATATCCATAGCCTCCATGTACCCACTCATAGGCTCTATTGCCCTTTTCAATGTATCCATTCATATCAGCTCCTATGAATGTTTTTTTAGACCTTGATATCCCTTGTATAACACTATCCATATCCTCCCAAAATTGTTTTTTGAGGTTTTTTGCTAGTCCTAGTTGGGGAGCATATGCACTAATGCTAAAACTATCTTTATTTTTATAATCCTATCCCATATTCTTTTGATGTCTATCACAGTATCAAAAAGCTATAAAAAATATATACTAATAATTTGTATTGAAAAAGGGGATACTATTGGATTCTCACTTGCATTTGCTAAAAAACTTGATGCCTTAAAGAACTAATTTCTTTCTTGTATAAATTGGCAAGGTTTTGTTTCTACTATGATTTTTTGAAAAAAAAAAAAAAAAAGGGGGGGGGGGGGGAGGTGGGGTTGCTGGAAAGGATAATGAATGGTTGTGTGATCTAAGAATCAATCAAATGTGAGGGATCTACTATACAAGATTTCAAGTTTCTTCTAGTCATCCTTATTCTTAGTGGGTGCTTTTAGAATGCCAATGCCTAATTTTTGGACAATCTAGAAAAAGTATACAACAACGACAAGAAGCCTCAAGTCCCACTCGGTGGGGTCGACTACATGAATGCTTTTTCGCAAATACACTTGATTGATAGCATTTCTCTGTGCAAGATTAAGGGCTCTTAAATCCTTCCTCACTACCTCATTCCAAGTTATTTTAAGCCTACCCCTACCCCTTTTCATGCCATAAATAATAACTAACTCATTCCTCCTTACAGGTGTGCTACTAGGCTGCTTGTGTTTTAGTGCTCAAACCGCCTAAGCCGCCCCTCCCTCATCTTATTGACTGGTTCTATGCTATATTATTGCGTATATTCTTGTTCCTTAATTTATCTTTTAATGTTACATCACTCATCCACCTTAACATCTGCATTTCGGCAACTTTAACCTTTTGTACATTTTGTTTTTGAGTTGCCCAACATTTTGAACCATAAAGCATATATGCGTACAATCTAGAAAAAGTATGTGAGTAAAAAAATTGGGTATACAAGATGGGTACTATAACTCAGTGTAGATGCATTGTTGGGTTTCTTTGAAAAAGATAGATCTTAATTGGTGAGAAATGTATCAATAGTTTAGCTTAATTGCTAATGATTAATGGGATGGACTCACTTGTTTAGGAACATATCATGAAAATTGTGTCGTTGGTAGATGATGGATGGTTGTAGATGGCTAGAATAGTGATGCAACTAGGAGTGTAAGAAGATGGAAACATGTTTTTATATATCAAAATCTTAGTCTCTTTAGAGCAAAGAAAGGCCCAAACTTCTGTGCTTACTAATCAAAGCTAAGATAAAATTTTGTCATGTAATTGGTCATGATCTTCTTGTCCATACATTAAAATCTTAAGGTGAAATGGTCTAGGAGTCAAAGCAGTCAACCCTTGCTACAACACTGTACCGTACATTACAGTGTTGCGCTATGGTTTTGCAAAGTGTAACTGCTATGCTAACTTATTTTTTAATTTAATATTAAGCGGCGGTTTCCTAGAGTCTGCGTACAGCTCCACGTCTACCCTCTTATATATTATTAATAATAATAGTCTAAAGGAAAAAAATACCCCCTATTAACACAACCTAATAACTAAAATAACATTGTTTTCTAACACTCTCCCTCAAGATGGAGTCTCATAAATATCACCTAACCTCATCTTATAACAACCATCACACAAGGCAGACTTAAACAAAAGATTTGTAGAAACATCGCCTTACTAATCCACAAATTTCACAAACAGAGTCCTCATGACCTTCATCAACACAACTTCCCTCACAAAATAACAATCATCTTGTATGTGCTTTGTCCTCTTATGAAACACTGGATTGCTAGTAATATAAAAATGACAGCTTGATTATCACAAAACATATCTATTAGCTTTATTACCAAGAATCCTATCTCTGATATAATAGACTTCAGCCACATAAGCTCACTCACAGTTTGAGCCATAGCTTGATATTTCACTTCAACGCTGGATCTTGTTACAATAGTTTGTTTCTTGCTATGCTAGGTAGCAAGATTACCTCCCATGAATATACAATATCCAATAGTAGGCCTTTGATCATCAACAAATCCAACCCAATCTACATTGGAGTATCCCACATCTCATAATTTCTATTACATTTATCTGTCAAACCTTTAATGGGAGAGCTTTTGAGATTCTGCGGAACAAACAACATCCCGATGTGGTTATTTGGGATTTTCTCTAAATTGACTCACCACCCCCACTGTAAAAGATATGTCAGGTCTAGTGATAGTCAAGTAGATCAACTTGCCAATTTCTTGTATTCAATATTTGTCTTCAAAGTTTCTCCAACATCCCTAGACAAGTTCATCTTGGGAACTGTACGAGTATCAATTGGTTTTTTAGCTCCCAACAAACCAGTCTCACTTAGCAAGTCCAACGTATATTTTCTTTGAGATAGATTCAACCCTTTCCTAAACTGTACAATCTCAATACCAAGAAAGTAATTTAGAATACTCAAGTCCTTGATTTGAAATTTTACGTGAAGCCACTGCTTAAGGTCTGCAATCCTGCTTTGGTCATTGCTAGTGACAATGATATCATCAAAATAAACTACTAGAAGTACGACATTTGTCTCCGTTTTGTAGTCAAAGCTGCATTATTAGAGTAGTACTAGATAAAGTTAAAAGTAGAGATAACAACACTAAATTTGTCAAAACTAGGCTCAAGGAGGCTGTTTAAGACCACAAATGGCCTTATGCAACATGCATGCTTTATCATCCTCCTCCTGAGCAACATACCCTAGGGGTTTCCCCATGTATACCTCTTCCTCCAAATCTTTGCATAAGATGACATTCTTCACACCCAACTAGTATAGGGGCCAATCAAAATTAATTGCCAAATAGATCAATGCATGAACAATAAGGGATAAGGTCTCAAAATAATCCATAACGTATGTTTGGGTGTACCCTTTGGCATCCAACTAAGCCTTAAGTTGTTTGATAGAGCCATCAGGAGGATATTTGATGGTGTTGTCCCAAAAAACCTAACCAACTCTTCCACCAAGTCCCATGTCCCTTAAGTGGTTGAGGCATTGATTTCTACATCCATTGCATGCTTCTACCTAGGGTTACGAGGAAGGGATAGAAATTGAGGAAATAATTAGGGCAAAAGAACGCATAGGACTAGGAAGGTGAATAATTGAAACATAATGAGCAATAGGATAAGAAACTAAGGATTGTTGAGCACATGTTCGAGTACCTTCCAATGAGCAATGGGCAAATCTAAGCCACATTAGGATGGATCTCAACCAGAAGTTGAAATAGGGATGGGCATAGGCGCATGCATGGTGGTAGTGATGTCTGTGTTTCCTTTTCGTCATTTATAAACCTTCAATAGTTTTTCTGGATCAATAACTGATGCATTTAGAAAGAGGGGCAGAAGATTTCTCGAAGAGGGATAGGGATAGAAATAAGTGGATCAACACAAGAGGGGGCACCATGAAATGTTGATGGATTCAAAGTAGATTCATCCGAGGACCCTACACTAAGGAAATAAGGTATCCCCTCAAAAAAGGTGAAATCAGCAATAACATATTTCCTATGAGTGTGGGGATCATAACATCAAATTGTTCGTAGGATAGACAACAAACTTACCATAAATTGTTCTACATTTATTTAGGTCTGTCAAACCTACCATAAATTGTTGTATAGTTATATAGAAAACAGGTCTGTAAATATCTTTCCTGAATTAGGGGTCAATGCTTAATGTTAGGAGATGCTGTAATTAGGAGATATTGTAATTAAAGGATATATTGTAATTATGGAAAATGACTTCTATATAAGAAAAGGACCACTCAATTGAGGGTCATTGAGCAAATCTGACATGGTATCAGAGCTACTCTCTGAATCAACCTTGTCTTTGGTCCAATTTTCGTGGTTCTAGGCTCTGGTTTTCTGGTTTCTTGGGTGCGGGTTCTGGTTTGCAGTTTTTTGGTGAATTTCGAGAGATTCTAGTTATGGCTAACTACTCCAACTCAGAATCAAACTCAGTTTAAAGGGAAGAATTATGCTGCCTGGGAGTTTCAGTTTCAACTTTTTGTCATGGGAAAGGAGTGGTGGGGTCATGTTGATGGGAGTGATCCAGCACCTACCGATCCTATGAAGTTGGTTCAATGGAAGGTGAAAGATGCTCGCATGATGACTTGGATTCTTGGGTCTGTTGATCCACTGCTTATACTCAATTTAAGGCCTCACAAGATGGCTAAATTGATGTGGGAGTACTTGAAAAAGGTCTATCATCAAGATCATTCTGCCTGGCGATTTCAGTTGGAAACTGATCTTGCTGCCTATTCCCAAGGTACACTCTCTGTTCAGGAATATTTCTGTGGTTTTCAAAGTCTTTGGGCTGAGTTTTCTGACATTGTCTATGCCAACGTGTCGGCCAAGTCTCTCTGTTGTTCAAGCACTCCAAGAAGCTAGCAAAAGACACCACTTTTTAATGAAACTAAGGCCAGAATTCGAGTCTATTCGCGCGAACCTGATGCACAGGAATCCTTCACCATCTTTTGACGTGTGTTTTGGAGCACTTCTTCGAGAGGAACAACATCTTCTTACTTAATCTTCGTTTCCGCAAGAGAATGCTGTTGCATACGCTGCTGAGGGCAAGGGGAGGGGTCAAGACATGTGTACGGTTCAGTGCTACAGTTGCAAAGATTATGGGCATATTGCTGCCCATTATGCTAAAAAGTTCTGCGGCTACTGTAAACAGAAGGGGCACATAATCAAAGAATTCCCAACATGTCCTCAAAACTGACCCATGAATGCTTATCATACTACTGCTACTGGCCACACTTCGGATGGGATGACCAGCACTCAAAATCTCGTTCCAGTGTCATCTTCCACTGCTGCTACACCTGCCCTTATGCCATAAATTGTGCAGCAAATAATTGTATCGGCATTTTCCACTTTAGGGCTGCAAGGTAAGGGTACTATATCCTCTCAATCTTGGCTTGTTGATTCTGCTGCATCCAATCACATGACCAATTCTCCTGATATGCTTAGCAATGTTTGTAAGTACACTGGTTCTAATATTCAAGTTGCTAATGGCCATCTTTCACCGATTACTAGGTTTGGTGATATCGCATCATCACTTACTAATATTTTGGTATCACCTGGGCTTTCTACAAGTCTTATCTCGGTTGGACAATTAGTGGATGATAATTATAATGTTTAGTTTTCTCATGATGGTTGTCATGTGCAGGATCCGGTGTTGGGGAGGACAATAGTGAAGGGGCCTAAAGTTGGGAGACTGTTTCCATTACAATTTTCCATTCCTAGCATCATTTCTTTGGCTTGTACTACTATTTCCAATACTTGTGAAGTATGGCACAAGCGTTTTGGCCATCCAAACAATGTCGTTTTATCTCATTTGTTGAATTCTGGTTCATTGGGAAAAAAAGATTCTTCTTTGCCTCATGCTTTGTCTTTTGATTGTTCTACGTGTAGAATCGGAAAAAAGTAAGATTCTCCCCTTCCCTTCTTTCAGGAGTAGGGCAAAGAATTGCTTTGACCTTGTTCATAGTGATGTATGGGGCATTACTCTTGTCATTTCTCATGCTCATTATAAATATTTTGTGACATTCATAGATGACTATAGTCGGTATACTTGGGTATATTTTCTGTGCTACAAGTCTGAAGTCTTTGCTGTTTCCAAATTGTTTCTAGCATATGTTGAGAATCAATTTACCACTAGCATTAAGACTTTACGATCTGAGTCTGGTGGAGAATATATGTCTCATGATTTTCTTGAGTTTCTTCGTCACAAAGGAATTGTTTCTCACCGCTTGTGTCCTTATATGCCTCAACAAAATGGCATGGCAGAGCGCAAAAATCGACATTTTTTAGCTGTCTCTAGGTACTTGTTACTTGCATCTTCCGTTCCTCCTAAATTTTGGGTTGAAGCTTTAGCTACAATAGTATATTTGATTAATAGGTTGCCTTCTAAAGTGCTAAATTTTGACTCTCCATACTATCATCTACATAAACAGCACCCTAGCTTTCTTGACTTACTTTTGGCTGTGTTTGTTTTGTGCATCTACGTCCGCATCAACGTCACAAAATCTCTGCGCAATCTGTGAAATGTGCCTTTATGGGATATAACTTATCCCAAAAAGGATTTGTGTGCTATGGTGCTTCTTCCAATAAATTTCATATATCTCGTAATGTCATTTTCTTTGAGCATCAATGTTTCTTTCCTAGTTCTCTTACATCGTGTCTTGCAGTTTTTGTTCTTCCTCACTTTGATGATTTGGTATGCCCTCCTGAACGCTTCAAGCCTGGTTTTGTGTATGAACGCCGTCGGCTAACTCTACCCCTTCTTGAGTCTGATCTGCCACTTGATCCTGATCCCATTTTGCATCCTCCTCGACGATCTGGCCGTGCTTCTCATCCAACGGATAGTTATTGTTTCCCTCATACCTCCTTCACGGCTACCTTATTAACTATGTCGATTCCTAATTCCTACTCACAAGTTCATAAACATGAGTGTTGGAGAAAGTCTATGCACGAAGAACTTCAAGCTCTTCAAGAAAATCATACTTGGGACATGGTCCCTTGTCCTTCTCCTATCAAGCTAATTGGGTGTAAGTGGGTTTTTCTGTGTAACTTTGGTCTGATGAGTTTGTGGACTGTTATAAGGCTCGTTTGGTTGCCCTTGGTAACCGCCAGGAGTATGGGGTTGACTATGAGGAGACCTTTGCTCTTGTTGCTAAAATGACCACTGTGCGTGCTATTATTGCCATAGAAGCCTCTCGGGGATGGTCCCTTTGCCAGATGGATGTGAAGAACGCATTTCTTCACGGTGATTTATAGGAAAATGTTTACATGACACCTCCTCCTGGCCTCCGCTCATCGTCGACGTCGAATGTGTGTAAGTTGAAGCGCTCTCTGTATGGTTTGAAATAGGATCCACGGGCCTGGTTTGATAAGTTCTAGGCTACCTTACTTCGGTTTTCTTTCATCCAAAACCAGTATGATTCCTCGTTGTTTCTTCGTATGACTTCTGTTGGTATTGTTCTTCTTCTGCTTTATGTCGACGACATTGTCATCACTAGGACTGATTTTGTTCTCATTGATCAGCTCAAGCAGCATCTTCATGATTCCTTCTATATGAAGGATCTTGGTCCCCTCTAGTATTTCCTTAGTTTGGAAGTTCTATCCAATTCATTTGGGATTTTCCTACATCAGCATAAATACACGGAGGACTTAATTTCCTTGTCTAGTTTGCAAGACTCCTCTTCAGTGGATATCCCTTTGGAAGTCAAGTATCGACATGAGGAGGGGAATCTCCTTCCTGATCCCACGGTGTTTCGACAGTTAGTTGGTAGTCTCAGTTATCTCACTATTACACAATCTGACATCTCCTTTGCTGTCCAGCAAATCAGTCAATTTATGCAGTCTCCTCGCCACCTCTATCTTGCAGCAGTCCGCCGAATTATTCGATATCTCCAGGGTTCCTCTCATCGTGGCTTGTTCTTCTCTACTAGTACTCCTCTTCGCCTTGTGGCTTTTAGTAATGCTGACTGGGCAGGATGTCCTTATACTCACTGGTTTGTCACCAGGTGGTGTATGTTTCTTGGTGATTTCCTTATCTCTTGGAAGAGTAAGAAATAGGATCATGTTTCCAAATCTTCAACCGAGTCAGAGTACCGTGCCATGTCGGCAGCCTACTCGAAGATTGTGTGGCTCTGTGGCTTTCTTGATGAAATAGGTTTTCTCCAGTCTACTCGCACTCCTCTTCATGCTGATAATACGAGTGCTATTCAGATCGCTACAAATCCTGTCTATCACAAGTGTACCAAACATATGGAGGTGGACTGCCATTCTATTCGGCAAGCTATCGATACTTGGGTTATCTCTCTTCCACATGTCTCAAGCGACCTTCAGATAGCGGACGTCTTCACCAAAGCTATGACACGACTATGTCATCAGTTTCTTGTTGGCAAATTGATGCTTCTTGATCGACCAACATCAATTTGAGGGGGGATGTTAGTAGGATAGACAACAAACTTACCATAAATTGTTCTACATTTATCTAGGAAACAAATCTGTCAAACCTACCATAAATTGTTGTATAGTTATTTAGGAAACAGATCTGTAAATATCTTTACTGAATTAGGGATCAATGCTTAATGTTGGGAGATGCTGTAAATAGGAGATATTGTAATTAAGGGATATGTTGTAATTAGGGAAAATGACTTTCTATATAAGAAAAGGACCACTCGATTTAGGGTCTTTGAGAAAATCTGACACAAACATCCTTTTTATGTTCTTGAGTATCAAACAAAGGCACATTTAACAGCACAGGGAGAGAATTTGTCTTAACCAGTACGGGAACATGAACAATAAATGTGCACTCAAAAATACGAGAAACAATAGAGAACATGGAGAGGGGGAACTAGCTGTTTCCTGAAGAACACTTGAGGGCATCCTATTGAGTAGAAAACAGGCTATAAGAAGAGCATGGGTCCAAATGATTTTTGGAACATGCATATGAAGGAGTAGAGGCCATGCTATGCCAAGTAAATGTCTATTTTTTTCATTCAACTACTTCATTTTGCTTAGGGGTATTTATACATGATATTTGATGAATAATCCCTCTAGCCAAGCAAAAAGATTGAAGATCACTTTGCACAAACTCAGGCGCATTATCATATCAAAATATAGGAAAAACTTCTTGTAGTTTTTGATACTACAAATTCAGACCTATCTTTTAACAAATACATCTAGGTCATACACGAAAAATCATTCACTAAGGACACAAAATATTGATGATTAGGCAAATTCTTGACTCGACATAGACCCCTAATATCTAAATGAGTAAGAGGAAACAATTATTTACTATGAGACTAGACACTAGTTGGAAAAGATGTTCTAATATGCTTTCTGAACTAACATGCAGAACACTCAAAACAAGAAATGGACTTAAGCATAGGAAAAACTCCTTGTAGTTTTTGAAGAGATGGATGGCCCAATCAAGCATGCTACTGATTAATAAAGACACCATGTGTAGAAATTGAGGAAGTCATATGACATGAATTAGACCCACCATGACTACCATTGAAATAGTACAGGCCATGCTTCTCAAGTCGGCCACCAATCCTCTTCTTTGTTTGGAGATCCTAAATATAACACTATGAAAGGAAAGAAGGTCACAAAATAGTTGTGAGACTTAGTTAATTGACTAACTGATAGCAAATTTAAGGGAAATTTAGGCACTTATAAGGAATAGATGGGACTGAGAAAATATTGCCAAAATCAAAAAATAGTGTAACGAAATCATCAACAAGAGTAACCTTAAGAGTGTAAAGTAGTGGGGTTCGAGGACAAAAATAAATAAATTTAGGACTATTTGACATATCGGCGGATGCACCAGAATGATGCGAATAGGTGTAGAAATAGAGTGATAGATTCTTCAATAAAGACTAAGATCTTAGGATAATGTTTTGGCAACCCTTCCTCATTCAAATAACTATTAAATATGTAAAATAACAAAAAAAGTGTCTCTTGCGCCTTTAGCTGCAATGGAGGGATTGCTAGGTAACGTGGGGTCGAATTCTTAAAACCATAGCCTTCAAATCTTCACAACCGTAGTTGTTTTGGAGCTGAGCTTTGTAGAAACATCTTCTCAAAAGATAAAATGCCAAAAACCTCCTAGAAAAGTGGCTGAAGACTCCTATTTACCAGGCCTTCCTGAAGTTTCCAAGAGAAGCCAACTCCTATTACAAAAGCCACTTACTAAAGCCCCACCAAAAATAAATCCCATCACAAAATTACACCCTGAATATTACCAAAAAAAAAAAAAAAACAAACACTCCAAAGCTAATTTGGCTCAAATGAACCAAAAATTTCAGAAATTACAGAAACATCCCTAGCACTCATAAATAACAATACTTGGTATAAGAAGAAAATTAAATAAAGATTGTTGATGCATCATTCCCCATTCTTAGTAAGTACTTGCCTCCATGCGAGTTGTCATCTTGGTTGTCCAACACATATTAGGGTCAATCTTCATGAATTCCTCCTCACTGATCCATGAATTCTCTTAATCAAGTCTGCCAGCCCATTTTACCAAGAATCTGAAATAAATTCCATCCCTAGTCTTCCCCTCTTTTGTACATGTATGGCATATTCAATTTTTCCTGCCTTGCTAGAAGTGACTTTGGTGTTCTTGCACTCAACACTTTGTATATCACCATGGAATGGGTATAAATCTGTCACATTAAAGATTGGTGATGTGTCCAAGCCATGAGGGAGTTCAACTTCATATGCATTTTCGCCAAATTAGCGCACCAATATTTCAACCTTTCAACTTGTGGTAAGCACATAAGTCTCTCTTTCCGAAGAAAATCATCACCCATTCGCCAACCTAATTCTCCTTGAACCACCTATCTTGGTTAGCAACTTCCTTGTAGAGTTGGTTCACACATCTTGGCATCATTCAACATATGCTCCTATTTGCTTATCCAGGATTTTTGATGGCCAGGACTTCTTTTCCACATGACTAGAAATCTAAAGTGATTATCATTTTTTCTTTTAATTTCCTGCACCTCAATTGCCCTTTTTGCCACATCTTTTCCTTGCAGGCAACCATTTCTGAAATTTTCCTGGTTTGAAATTCAACTCTATGACTGCAGTTCATAGCCCAAGTCCTCAATTTATGCTTTCTATACTTGCAATGTTGATCAATAGATTCTTTTTGGCTCACGTGTGAAGATTTCCCTTGAGCTGCATCCTCCAAATTTCTAGCATTCTTGGACTCCTAAAACATGTTTTCATTGCTGTCTTATTCTTGATTTGGCTTTGGTAGGACAACTACTTTATTAATTTCTTGTAGAATATGTTGATCATTAATAGCCTCATTATTGCAGGAATCATTCATGGAAATGGGACTAACATTAGTGACACGATTTTCTTTCATTGTAAGATTACTTATATCTTTAGGGTGAGGAAATGTACCAAGAGCTTCATGTGCTATAACTTGATTTTCAATTGAGGGAACATCTGAAAATTCCGTCAAGCATTTATCATTTTGAGTGACATGTTGGATTGTTTTATCAAAACTAATGGCCGGCATTTCATTCTTCTCCTTCTTTGTCACATCAACATTTTTTGTGGGCTTTAAAACTAGCTTCTTCTTGTCGCCATTTTTGTAGGTATTGACATGCCATCATGGACAACGCTTCAGTCTCTTTCCCAAGGACGACCAAGTAGAATATCGCATGTTTTCATGGTAGAATGTCACATGAAATGAGTTCTTTTTAAGGGATTCCAATCAAAAAATTGATCAGGCATCTTCTTGGCACAAATACTTCCTTCCTGTTATTAGAGCCTAGAATGCGGTATGGCTGCGGGTGTTCCACCACTCAAGCTTCAATTTTTCCACCACTACTTCAGCCATCAGATTTTTGCAGCTGTTGTTGTCAACTACTAACATACAAATCTTTCTTCCTATTGTGCATGCTGTTCTAAACAAGTCTTTTTCAGCCGATCATCTTTCATCGGTTTCAGCACAAAGCTTCCTCTTTTTCTCACCAGCTTTCTCAAAAAAATGAGTAAGAATTCTTGATACCACCATGGATTGTGCCTCTGTCATATTGCCAAGCCCGGCTATGGCAAGCATCCACAGGAGCCACATCACAATAAATGGATTCTTTAAAAGAGCCAATTGAGAAATTAACAAGACATCTTAAAGGGACAATTACCTCGCTTCCTTTGTTGAATCACAGAAATCTGGTATGGCTGTGGATGTCTTTCAGTTTTGAATCCCAGCTTGTCTACCATCTCTTGAGACACCAGATTCTCATTGCTCCCACTATCAATTATTGTGTTGCAAAGCTTTCCACCAGTTGTACATATAGTTCAAAATATATTCTTAAGCAGCCAATTGTTGCTGCTGGATGGAGGGGAAAGTAATGACCTTTGAATGATTAAAGCCTTACCAAGGACATCACCCTCAATCCCTTCTTCTGTCTTATCCTTTCAACTTCCAAATGCTGCTCTCAGCCCTCGAGAAATGCAAAATTCTCTTCACCATCAGCCTCTGGATCCTTGGCAAGATTTACTCTGCCTCGGCCCTCTTCATAGACTCGTTGAACTTCTGCCCATGCTCAAAGCATCTGTAGCATTTCACCACTGTTTTCCCATGGTTTACTTGGGCCACTTTCCCACTACCGTTGCTGTTTCGTTGGTTAGCACGTGTAGGGACTGCTGTCTGGCCAGTTCTATTGCTGCCACTCACCTTACTAGTTTCATGTACCACTGCTGCATTCTATCCCAGGCTTCATAGGCATGTTGCAGGTAAGTTGTGACTCAACTTCTAGTGCAAGCTGATAGGCATCTCTCACCTTATAAGGACACTGCAAGCTTACTTGCTCTTGTATGGTCATTAGACCATTCATGTAGCAACCAAACCCTTTGAGCGTTGAATTTAGCAAGATTGCACCACAATGAAAACTTATGAAACTCCAGGGTGTACTCTTTGACTGACTTCCCATGCTGTCTCAGGTTTTGAACCCTTTGGTACAAGGTTTGCTCATAATCCTGGGGGAGAAATTGAGCCTTCAGCTTCTCTGTCATCTTATCCATCTTTCGACATTACTTTTTTCCCTATTCTCTTGATGATGTTGATAATGTTTCCACCAAGTAGAAAGCAACTCCCTTGAGCTTTGCACTCACAAGCTTCACTTCCTTTTCTTCCACTGCATCATTCCATTTAAAATAAGTCTCAATGCTATCAACCCAGTCTAAGAATTCTTCGGGTTCCATATCACCACCAAATCCTGAAATATTTACTTGTACATCATACTCTTTGGAATTTTGTCGAGCACATGCAATGCGATCTTCACATCTTACAGGCCTTTCATTTTTTTGAGTAGGGGTTTCACTTTCAGAACTCCTATCATCAATAGAGCTGTCACTTTCAGCCTCAGATTGCTCATTTATTTCATTTCTTGCTCATAATCGCCATCATTTCAATGGCTTCAATTACACATAGATTGTGTAACAAGCTAATTAAGTAGTCTATGTTGTTCCTGCAGCTCTTGAAACATCTCGACCGTTATGTATCTACCACTCTGGCCCCTATTTCCTCTTCCACTCTTTGCAGCCATGAACCCACAAGATTGAACTTGCTCTGATATGTATTTGATGCAAATAGGTGTAGAAATAGAACGAGGAACTCAGAAATAAAGACTGAGATTTTAAGACAGTATTTTAGCAACTTTTCTTAATTCAAATGACTACAAAATGCATAAAATAATAGAAGGATGACTGCTGTGAATTTATGTTATGCAAATTTGCAAATAAGACAATTTTAAGTAACAACAGAAACTTAATCCTCAAATCAATACCTGTTTTGACACTTTCATAACGGTAAGAGCAACTTTTTGCTAGCCTCTCGCCCCTTTAGCTGCAATGGAAGGATTGGTATGCACCACAGGATCAAATCCTCAAAACCTTAGCCTCCAAATTTTCACAACCCTAAGTGGTTTGGAGCTGAGCTCTCAATAAAAATCTTCTTAAAGATAAATTGCCAAAAAACCTCTTAGAAATGTGGCTGAAAACTCCTATTTGTACTAGGCTTGAAGCTTCTAAGAGAAGCCAACTCCTATTTTTCACGTAACCCTCTCTATAAGCTGCCTATCTTCTAAAGCCCCACCAAAAAAAAATTCTCATAAAATCACTCCTTGAATGTTACAACAAAACCCCAAAGCTAATTTGACCAAAATGAACCTCAAATTTCAGAAATTACGTAAATACCCCTAGCACCCATAAATAGCAACACTTGATATAAGCAGAAAATTAAATAAAGACTGTTGATTGTGTCACAAAATCTATAACCCAAGTTGAGGAGGGTGAAGAGGCAAGAAGCCTGATTGTACCTGAATGGGCTAGTAGCACTAAATGTAAAAGATTGAGTTTGGAGTTTTTGAACCATGCAAGAAAAATATTGTTGAACTTTTCCCAAGTCATGGTGAATGATGTACTCAACTTCCTAGTGGAGTGACTGGGTGCGTTTGAAGTACTCATAAGAGACTAATTGGCCCAAGTTGGTTTCCCAAGGACATCCCAACAACAATCAATGGTATGATTTTCCTTGCCACAATGTGTGCAGATATGAGAATTGCCATGACAAAATGTTCCCTTTAATACACAACCGCTTCCATGACCACAATCCAAACCTCATCCTCCAAGTCATCCCCAACTACAGTTAAGGTAGTATCCATGGTTGAATCCTTGCGGGAAGGAGCTTGAGAAGAAGTTAGGCAGTACTAAACAGCACTTTCAGGAGTCCAAAATCCAGAAGTTACAACACTTCAGACTCCCCAAAATCCAGAACTTCAAGAAACAGCTATGACTACAGAATTAAGATTACAATAACCTAGGATGAATCACTTAACCACCAAGAACAGGGCAGACCACAGCAAAGTACAGCAGGCATTTAATAAACAACCTTGCAGCAGCTCCAGCCATTATGGCTGGCAGCAACTGGAAATGAATGAAGAAAAGAGCAGGGAATGAGCATATGAACACCAATTACCCAACCAGCAATAGGTACAAGATTGCAAGCAAACAATCATGAACACAACACCAAAAACAGCATCATCATCAAACCACAAACAGCGACAGAGGAACAGCAGCATACTAGAAACAGAATATAACTGCCAACCTAACCCAGAGGAAGCGTATCCTTAAACAACTCAAACGAATCTGAAAATAGGATTTGAGGACTGATTAGGGAAAGATAAAAAAATGAAAAACAGAGTATCAAAACCGATTCAGATAAATCAGATTTGAAGGAGATCAATGCTCTGATACCATGTTGTAATTGGACATGGAGGAGAGAAGAAGAGGAGAAAAGAGAAAGGAGAAGATAAAAAGAAAATAAAATTGAGCGGCAGTTTCCTAGAGTTTGCGTACAGTTCTAGGTTTGCCCCTTTTATATACTCTTAATAATAATAAAGTCTTAAGGACAAAAATACCCCCATTAAGACAACCTCATTACTAAAATAACATATTCTCTTCAGATACTAATCAACTCATATGCCCTAGATCCATTATCTTTTGTGTTCGTATGAGTATGCATACATCTGAACCTCTACAATTAAGTTTACCTGTTGCTTTTGTGCACCTGCAGTGATCATGTTCTTGATCTCTTGGTCATTCACAGTAGTATCTTTAGCCCTTGCAAGCCTTATATATTATTATGTAAGCATTAAAGGAAAGGCTGGCGACTGGGGGGATGGTTTCAAGAGTGCATATTTCCAGCTAGCTCTCCGCAGTCTTCGATCATTGGGAGGTATATGATGCTGATACTGAAAAAAATTGTAGTGTCAGATAGCTTTCTAGGAGTGCTATCTTTTAATCGAATTTCTTATACTAAATAATGTGGGTTTTGTTGATTGAATCGGTATTTCTGACATTCTAGTTTTTCTGAATTTGTTGCCTGCATGTCATGAAGTTGTTATGGCCAATCATTATTTGATGCTTTTGTTGGAATTTGTTTTGCTCGTTACCGTTTGGTGTTTTATAAAGTATTTGGGCTGATGATTGTGCTTGATTTTGTTCGTAACTGTTTGTGAAGTTTAGATCTGAATGATGACATCTACCTGTGGATGCAGTAACTTGTATTGATATACAACACAACAAAACAACAACAACAATGAATACTTTGCTATGAGTCTGGGGAGATGATCTTAGACTTTGTTATGTCATATGATTTTAGTATAATGAATACTTGCTTTAAGAAGAGAGAAGAACACTTAATAACCTTTAAAAGTGGACAAAATAGAAGTCAAATAGATTTTTTTTTTAACTAGGAGGGTAGATTGTTTATCATGCAAGGATTGTAAAGTTATTCCAGGTGAAAGCTTAACCACACAACATAGAGTCGTAGTGTTAGATATATGTATTAAAAAATGGAAGAAAAAGGATAAAATAAACCAGGGTAGGAGAACTAGATGGTGGAACCTAAAAGGAGAAAATGTAATAAAATTTAAAATAAGATGATCAAAGATGGGGATTGGACCTTAGAGGATGGGATGGATACAAATACTCTTTGGAATAGATTAGCTAGCTCTATTAAAAAGATAACAAAAGAGATTTTAGGTGAATCAAGGGGAAGATTCTCGAATAGCAAATAAAGTTGGTGGTGGGATAAAGATGTACAAAAAATCATAAAGACAAAAAGAATTTGGTATAAAATGTGACAAAAATGTAGAAATAGAGATAACTTTGAAAAATATAAGGAGGCAAGAAAAGATGCAAAAAGGGCCGTTAGTGAAGCTAAATATAGATCATTTAATAGTTTGTATGATAGATTAGGTACAAAAGAAGGGGAAAGAGATATATTTAAACTTGCTAAAGCTAGAGAAAGGAAGAGCAAAGACTTAGGAAATGTAAAACGCATAAAAAGTGAGGATGATATTGTCTTGGTTAAGGACGAAGATATTAAAGAAAGATGGCGAAGTTACTTTAGTAAGTTGTTTAACGAAAACCAAATAGAAGACTTAAACTTAGAATTGTCAAATGAGGAAAAGACTAAAAATATAAGATTTATTCGCAAAATTAGAGTTAACGAAGTTAAGTTTGCACTAAAAAAGATAAAAAATGGGAAAGCCATAGGACCAGATAACATCCCAATTGAAGTTTGGAAATGCTTGGGTGATAAAGGAATTATATGGTTGACTAATTTATTTAATACAATTGTAAAAACTAAGAAAATGCCAGATGAATGGAGGAAAAACACTTTAATACCTATATACAAAAATAAATGAGATATTCAAAATTGTAATAACTATCGTGGAATTAAAACTTACGAGTCACACGATGAAACTATGGGAAAGAGTATTTGAACAAAGATTAAGGTTAGAAACGAAGATCCCAGAAAATCAATTTGGTTTTATGCCTGGGAGAACTACCACGGAAGCTATTTATTTTTTAAGAAGATTAATAGAAAAGTTTAGGGAAAAGAAGAGGGACTTGCATATGATATTTATTGACCCTGAGAAAGCATATGATAGGATACCTAGGGAAGTTCTATGGTAGGTTTTAGAAAAAAAGGGTGTATGTTGTAGGTATACCGATGTCATTAAGGATATGTACGATGGAGTAATGACTAGTGTAAAGACTATAGATGGAGAAATTAGAGAATTTCCAATTACCATAGGTGTACATCAAGGATCTGCTTTGAGTCCTTATCTTTTTGCTTTAGTGATGGACCAATTGACTAAGAGTATTCAAAAGGAGGTTCCATGGTGTATGTTGTTTGCAGATGATATTGTATTAATTGACAAAACTAGGAATGGAGTAGAGGCTGAGTTAGAATTATGGAGAGAAGTTTTGGAATCTAGAGGCTTTAAGATAAATAGAAATAAAACAAAATATATGAGATGTAATTTTAGTAATGATAGGAGGAATATTGGAGACAAAGTTAAACTTGATGATGAAGAAATAAATAACACTTGTAGATTTCGATACCTTAGATCTATTATGCAAGCTGAAGGAGAAATTGAAGATGATGTAATGCATAGAGTTAAAGTAGGTTGGGTAAAATGGAGAAGTGCTTCAAGTGTGCTATGTGATTGTAGAATACCCTTAAAATTGAAAGGGAAGTTTTATAGGACAGCTATAAGACCAGTTATGCTATATGGATCGGAATGTTGGGCGACGAAGAAACATAATATCCAAAAAGTAAAAGTTGCCGAGATGAGGATGCTTAGATGGATGAGTGATAAAACATTGAAAGATAAATTAAGGAATGAACATATTCATGGTAAGTTAGGTGTAGCTCCTATAGAAGATAAGATAAGGGAGTGACGACTCAGATGGTATGGACACTTGCAATGTAGGCCTTATAGTGCACCTGTAAGAAAGAGTGACTTAGTTACCGTGAGAGGCAGTAGAAGGGGTAGGGGTAGACCTAAAATAACTTTGGAGGAGATAGTGAGTAAGGATTTAATATCCTTGAATCTATCGAAAGAAATGGTACATGATCGCATAAATTGGTGGAAAATGATTCATATGGCCAACCCCACTTAGTGGGACTAAGGCTTGATTTTGTTGTTGTTGTTGTATTAATATGACATCTGGAAATATTTTATCTGGCCAATGGATTCATTGAATATTATATAGATGGTTATGCTTGTTTCTAGGCTCTCTTTTACTGTATATTAATAAGAGGAACTTGAATATATAGACATAACATAATTAGAAACTTGAATATATTATTTGGCCTTTATGGTGTGTTCGCTCTGGATGCTTTAAGGGAGCGAGCTTTTTGGAAATTCAGCGATATTGGAGGAATTTTTTGCTTTGATATTTCAAAGTATTTTTTTTTTTTTTTGGGTTTTCAGTTCTTTTCTTTCTGGACTTTTTTCAGAATTTTGATTGGAGATGTATTATTCTCCCTTTTGTAAATTCTTCTTTCTAATGAAATATTTTCTTTTGCTTAAAAAAAATGATAGCTAATGTTGAAAAAAATGCAGTTAGAGTGAAAATTTGGTTGCTACAGATCAAAATGATGAGCAACTAAGGAACAACATATCCAATAGGTAAAAGTTTCCAAATTTAGAATGCTAAGGTGAATGAGTGGTACAATGGTAAAAGATAAATTAAGGATTGAACATATTCCCGTTAAGTTAGGTGTAGCTCTAAAGATAAGGAAGGGGCAGCTTTTAGAGTTTGAGCATCTACAATGTTGGCCAAATAGTGCACCAAGAGGAGGAATGATTCACTTACCGTTAGGGGCGGTAAAAGTGGTAGGGTAGACCTAAAATAACTTGGAATGGGATAATAAGAATTTTTAGTAGCCCTGAAATTGTTGGAGGAAATTGCTCACAATTGTTTAAATTGGTGGAAAAAGATTCATGTTGGCAATCCCATTTAGTGGAACTTCAGGCTTGGGTTTTTGTTGTTGTTGTATGTTTTCTTGGGGAAGGACTATAAGTTAAGGTGTTATCCCAAGAGGGGGGTCAATTGGGTATTTTAAAATTTAACGTGCAGAAGTTTAACCAATTTATCTTAATTTGTTTTTCACAAGTGATCTAAATATTCTGATCACTGCAACACTATTTCCAGCAAACAACTATACCAATATTGATATTCCTAAATATGAAACCAAATCACAAGATTTACAATATTTTCAGAAGATTAATATTTATAACACTATGTTCAGCCAAAGAAAGGTTGATGTTAGAATTTGAGTAATTAATGAATCAATACAAACAATTCCAGCAGATTAAATTTAATTTAAATCCATAGCTACAGCAGAGTTTGATTGGTATAGGTATTCAAATCATTCATGGCATTCACAACTCAACGTAAAACATTCATAGCATTCACAGCAAATATATCTCAAAATAAATATGCATGAAAAGTAAAGGAGATGAGGGAAAGAGTGACATCGGTATTTTTTAGAAGGTTCGGAAACTCACAGTGAGGATTTTACTATCCCTCCTTCTAGGCAGAGATACCTTTCTCTTTTAGTAGGCGGAGATGCCTTTACAAAAGCCTCCTTCAATAGGCGGAGACGCCTCTCTTCTTTACGTAGGTGAAGTTACCTCTCTCCTTTGCATAGGCGGAGCACCCCACTCCTTCACTAGGCCGAGTCGCCTCTGTCCTTTCAGTAGGTGGAGCACCTCTCTCCATTCAATAGGTGGAGCACCTTTCAAGCAAGAACGGCCCTCTTGCTTGCCAATGATTCACAACTGAACCGTCAGTTTACAAATAAATCAATAGCAAATTTGTACGAGGAAAAACACTCTCAATAGAGCAGATTTGTATGTGTAAAAATCACTATGATACTCTCAAAATATATTTGCTAAGCTCAAGAGATTTGCAGGGTTTTCTGGGTTTGAAAACTTGAAACTTCAAGTATAAAACTGAAAATTATTTGCATAGAAAGGAACAGTGCACAGCGGTTTTTTAAAGTAGAAATCATTGTATTTGCATGCTATATGGTTGCCCTAAAATGATTTGTGCAAGTTTTGGTAACAACATATTTCAAAATCGGAAAGCTATCGCGCTGTTCGCAGAACATATCGTGCACTTTGGTTGACTGAACTGGGAGTTCGGTCTCCCGAACCAATTAAAATCATGAATCTCAAAACAAGCAGTAGCCTTTCGGTTGACTGAACTTTACGTTTGGTCGCCTGAACCCGTTCAATCGACTGAACGCTCAGTTCGGTCACCCAAACCAACACTGTCTAGACTTTAACAATGGCAGTAGCTGTTCGGTCGACTGAACCATAGGTTCGGTCGCCCAAACTCTCTGATGCCAAATCAGTTTGTTTAGGTTCCTGCATTCGGTCGACTGAGCATAAGCCTTGGTTGCCCAAACACCCTGAAATTCAGTGTTCTTTATCTTTTTGATTCCAAAACTCATTTGTATCCTTTTGAAAAGATATTTGGACTTTGTAAAAATATTTTCCAAGTATTTGAAAAGATCTCTAGGTCCAATAATTAATCCTAAGAGCTTCATAAACAAATACTAATTTGAGAAGTACTTACATTAGACTTATGTTACAATAAACATGGAATACTATCTAAGTCTTTGTCTTTAAGCTTGATCATCATCCAAGCTCTTATTCAATAGCCATTCTTCATTTTACTTGTGTTCTTCATGGCTTTACATCGTTCAATGTGCTTGTAAGCTATAACACCTATAGGTACACTTGATAGCACAATTAGATTCCTTAGTTTGTCATTATCAAAACGAGATTAAGCCTTGTTAGGCCAACAAGGACTTTTTGTTCTCCTTTATTGTATCTGTAGCTCCTTGCCATCTTTAATAAAGCTTCTTTTGCTATCAAAAAATAAAAAATAAAAGAATTGTTGGAAGGCATGTACTATGCAGATGTTGTGCAATTATATTAGCAAATCAGAGGTACATATATATAGGGTACTCTCTTTAATTATATATTTAAGGGTCTGGGAAATCATGGCTGGCTGAAAAATGACTGCCACTTAATGAAGCCATACAATTTCTGACCTCCTGAAATGGCTCTTAAAACAGTTTGCACTTAATCCCAGAGAGAAGCCAAATACCGCACTTTGTCCCAAAGAATCCCCATAGCACAGCACTTAATCCCAGAGAGAAGCCAAATACCGCACTTTGTCCCAAAGAATCCCCATAGCACAGTACAAAGAGCACACCTCCACAGCCTCATGGCATCCTTGCCTTTCCCAAATCCAGTGAAGGAAATAATCAAGAGCTCCTCCACAGACTTTGGACAAACTCACAGTTCACCAAGCAGTCAAAAAAGAGTATTCCACAAGCCCTTGGTAATGAACATGTAAAAAAAAAATGACACATCCTCCAAGCTACTTCGACACATAAGAAACATTAGGAGACAAAGATTTAGAGCTCAGAAGGCCTCCTACCCTGCAGCAGGTTGTTAGTGTTTACTCTATTAAGTACCACCAGCTAAACAAACACTTTTATCATAGAAGGAACTTTAGCCTCTCAAATTCGCCAGAGAGAGGAAAAATTACATCAACTTTAGTGAGGTGAGAAAAGAAAATTTTATACAAATAATCTCTGGACGAGTTCAAGGACCAAACTCTACCGTCACTCCTATCAAATATTTAATGGCAGCCCTCCAGCACAATGATCAAAGAAGCAAGTCCTCTTCCTTTCAATCATTTAAATCCCTCATAAGGCAATATAAACAAGCAAAGGAACAAAATAACACACACCCCACCCAAACAGACACAAAAAAATGCAAAGGAACAAAAGCTAATATGATTACCTCTACACAAGTGGAACTTTGGTTAAGAAAAAGAAGGGTACACCTGCCTTATGAACATCCAAGGACTGAAGAATTTCTTAAGCCCAAATCAGCTTCCCATCCATTATCTTGAATGCCATATTTACTTATTATTACTTTGTCCCAAAAGGAATTCACCTCCAAAGGAAACTAACCATTTAGCCAAAAGGACAGTTTTTTTTCGACACCACATTCCTATGAGCCAACCCTCCTCCTTCCTTTAACCTACAAACCACCTTCCGCTTAACCAAATGATCTCTCATCTCCCCCGCACCTGATCATAGAAAATCCCTCATAACTATCTCAAGCTTATTAGGTTCCCCTGGCACAATCCTAAAAAGAGATGAAAAAAACATATAGTTGTAGCGAGGCTGGCTTGTATGAGATAAATTCCACCTCCCAAAGATAACAGAGCTCCTCCCAACCAACCTATCGCTCAACCATCGGCAAGAACCTTAGAAATGATCTTATAAACACTTTGTTACTAAACTGATTGGCCAAAACTCATAAACCTTAGTTAACCTACTCTTCTTGGGCTCTAAGGTAATGAAAGTAGAGTTAACACTCTTCCCCAATTTACCATTCCCATGAAAAATCGTAAAGAACCTTCATTAAATCCCCCCACCACTTCTCAACACACCTGAAGAAAAAGAAGAAAGCAATGTTGAAACTATCTGGTCTTGTAGCCTTAGCACTCTCTAGATTAAACACTGCTGCCATAACTTCCTCCACATCAAAAATCCTTTCCAACCAAGACATCAGTGTATACGAAATAGGTCCCTTATCCAACCCTTCAATCATTGTCCTATCTAAATCCTTCCTCAATAAACAAATTTTTAAAGAAATCAGTGGCCTCCTCTGCTACCATCCTAACATCGGTCGATAATTCTCCAGACCTCTACTCTATTTCCATAATATAATTGTTGCCACATTTGTCCAGTGGCCACCTATTGAAAACAAAAATTGAGTTACAATCCCTAAACAATTTGTAAAGAAATCAGTGGCCTCCTCTGCTATCAACCTAACATCAGTCACTGATTCTCCAGACTCAACTCCATTTCCATAATATATTATGCCCTGTTTGCCCATTTGCCACCTTATGGGATTTTTTGGTCTGCCTTTACCTTTTTCTTCATTCCTTTTATTTGGAAAACTTTGAGTTACAACTCTCTCCCTTGTCCATTTATTTTTTTTTTTTCATCCAACTTCTAACTTCCTTCTAAAGTACACTCTCTTAACACATTTCTTCAATTTCATTCTTTTGACTTCCTCCTCTCTTGTAAGCTCCTCCTCAATTTCCTTGCTATCAAGCACATTCCATCCATTCGAAATACTTACTTTTTTCACTCTAACACCTGCCTCTTAGGTTCCAATTTTTAAAACCTCTTTAATCCCCATTAGCTTCTTCATAAATCTTAAACCCTCCCAACCAACAACCTCACACCTACTCCAAGGCTTCTTAACTAAATTGCAAATACCATGATAGTGCAACCAAATATCTCAAAGTTAGAAGGTGTAGGACTCCACCTAACCTTTCTAGACTTCAACTTACTAGGAAAATGATCAAAAAGAGGTCTAGCTATAGTCTCTTGAGTGACATCAAGAAACTCATCCTTCCAATCATTAGTAAAAAGACATTGACGTAGCCGACTGGCCACCAGTCTTGCCTCTCCTCTCCCCGAGCAAATAACATATTATTATGCAATTGGATCTCTCCCAGACCACAGTCTTTAATGAAAAAAATCATCATAACACTGCATACTAGAAGAAAATCTGCCATTTTTTCTTTTCTTTTTTTTTTTCCCTGGTGAAAATCTAACTACTTCAGCCATCCCCTACTAATTACAGCCTCCAATTCCTCCCAAAACTGGGACCTATAGGTACGCGTAGAAGGACCATAGACCGAAGTAGACCGCTGCTTCCCACTCCTCCTAACCTTCAACAAAATATGCAAGGAAAAGAACCCCTAATAAAGTCCACCTACCCACCCTTGTGCGCACCAAAATACCTTTGTTGCCGCTTGAGAAGATTGGGAAAAAAAAAAAAACACAAAAACACCAATAACAACAACAACAATCTTTTCCTTTGCCTGGCCAAATCTTCCTAATAATACTCCCATCCACACATTCCAACTTAGTTTCCTATAAAAGTGAAACATCAAGGGTGTATCTGACCTTCAAGTCTTGAACCAAACCCTAGTTTCTAAATTGCCTAACTTTCTATCATTCCAACTCTAACTTCCTATATTAACTATCCTTCCCCCTTCCATAACTAAGGTTTCTAATCAACACTTTCTGAGCCCTGGTTTTCTCTTTTCACAAGTCTAAGGCAAAAGAGCCATTCTAACCTCCTTTCCTAAAATACTTACCAGTTTAAACCTTATCTCATCTAAAAAGGCCTTCCAATCTCAACTGTCTCTCTCACTCCGTGAAGGACAGAAGGTAATATCCTTTCCCCCTTTAGCTCTCTCATTCCAGCACAGAGAAATATTCAACAAATTAGGTTCATTAACTTGAATGGAAGAATCCCTTTTAAAGGCTTAGAAACCCCTTGAGCTATCTTATTGTGAATCACTTGAGATTTAGATGGCCTGCATAGCTTCCTTCAAATGGCGAGCGCCTGCACATTTTCAGAGCCCCATCATAGTCCGGTAGCCCTCCTTCCTGAAAGAATAAATCACACTCCCCAAATTGACAGTATCCAAGCTTGTTGCCTCATCATTATGTCTTAACATTTCCATTTCTATAAAATTAGTCTCTGAAGCTATGGGTTTCAATTAACTGTTCCAGCAATAATTTTGTTTCCAATTCACTCATCTTCCTCCTCCTCCCTGTACACGTTGTAAGATGAGGAATTTAACCCTTCACTTCCCTATGTCTCCTCCATACCTTCTGCATTCAGCTCAGCTTTCCATATGAATACTCATCTCATCGACTTCGCTTCATACTTTATCCTGGTCTAAAGGTTTGCCGGCTTCACCATTGTCAGAAACTTCCTTTGCACATTCCCCTTGTCAGAAACCCGAATTTTGCTATTCAAGATGGAGACCAGAAACTTCACAATTATTCCCCAAATTCTCTTCCAGTGCATCATCCTCTGCACCTCCTCTTTGACTATCCCTGGCATCGCCCCCTCTAGCTCTGTGCATCGAAGAGTGTCAATCTCAATTTCCCTGTTCCATTTTCTTAGTGATCCTTAATATTGGGCTTCAATTTAGGAGTCCAAATATTTAACACTTTAACTGCAGCCCCATACCTCATTTTGGGCTTAAGAAAGTATTGGACTGCCTTAGTAAAGGAAGGCCTGGACATTGACAACCCAGAACTTTTCTTCTCACAATAAAAGAATAGGTTATCTCCACCTTTTATAGGCCTACCATGGGAATACCCCATTTTGAAATCTCAACTTTTTAATCCATAGATAATCTGATTTTTTTGACCAAAACTGCTGAAATTGGTCATTTAACCAAATAGCCCCATTCACCCAAAAGCCAAGAAAGACAACCTTTCTCCAGATTTTTCCATAATTCTCATCATGTTCGATCCAAAGCATTTCTCCAGCTGTAAGATTTTTCAGCCTGCTTTGATGATATGAGTAAATTCCCTGAGCTCCTGTTGTTGTCATGCACTCTGATCTAAATTCAGATTTAAGTATCAATTGGGTAAGAATTTGGGCAGGAATCAAATAAGGAGGATCACAAGGTTTCAGAATTATGGGGTTAAGGCTTATGGGAGTTTGTCATGGCTCATTGAGGGAGAGACTTATTGGCTATATATTTTGTAACCTAATCATCACATTAATCTCTATAGGCTTGATTACAGGAAGTCCCCATGCACTAAAATCTTCAACCATATAAATTCATGAACAGTAAGAGCCATGGCTTGATACTTGGCATGTGTTTTGTTTAGTTTCTTTATCTTCTGTAGTACCATGTGAGACCACCGGTTATTACAGAATTTAAGTTGATGGATAGAGTAGGTTTTTCTGGTGTCATGGGATTCTAGTTGCTTAAGGGTGATGGGTTGATTTTCTGTTTCTCGTGGTTGGAGGATGGTTTTCAATGGGCTTCTTGAGGGGTGCATGAGCGTTACAGGAATTTCGTAATTAGTTTTTAGGGTCTTGATAGAGATGGTAGTTCTGTGTTGTTGTGGAGGAGATTTTGGTGTTGTTTGACTCCTGACTTTATTTCTTAGAGCATGTCAATTAAATTCTTTGTTGTCCTTAACCGTTCTTACAGTTTTCTACTGTCTTTACTGTTTCCAGTATGCACTATTTATATCCAGTCTCCCATATTGAATGTGTAGATTTGATTGTTAAAGCTTGATATGCATCGTACTCGCAACCTAACAACTTAAGCTTTTATGAATAAAGTGGTAGTCCAACTAGGGCTGCAAACGAACCAAACCGCTCGTGAGCAACTCGGTAAGAGCTCGTTCGAGCTTGTTTCATAAGTTAGCCAAGCGTGAACACATACAGGCTCGGCTCATTTTAGCTTGGGAACAGGCTCGATTAGAGCTCAATTTCAGTTTCAATATTTTACAAATATTTTATTTATTAAAGTTGCTGATTTAGCTATTACTTTCTTATACAAATTAGAAAAATGATAGATAAATCCATTAATAATAATAATAATAATCAATTGAATATGAACTTGGCTTATATAGGAAAAGGGAAGACCTATTACACATTCATCTTCCAATGTGGGATGTGGGATCTGGAAAATGTAAACTGAGTTTAGACTTATAAAAGTGGGGAAGAGAGGTAGAGAGTTGCATTCTTGGGGACTAATACTTGTCCCACATCAGAAATGCAATAGAGTCATTCCCTCTATTGCTTATAAAATTCAGCCTGCAATATATGCTCATTCACCAATTATAGGTCTTCCACTCCCTCTCCCTCCGTTGTGGACCTACTTCCATGCTGGTCTACTGGGCTTAAATCCTTAATCCCATTGGTTGGCTTGAGTGTAATATTTAACTTTAAGACTAGTTTTAGCTTGGGTTTAATTTGGTCTGGCTTTCAGTTTACTTTGAAACCAAGTCGTGCTTGAGCTGAGCCTGAGCCTATAATTTGAATGGCACGCTGAGCTAGAGCCTGATTTTTTGAGCTCAACCCAAGCCGAGCCAAGCCCGAGCCTGAGCTTATCTCTTTTTTCGTCGATCCAAGCCCGAACATGCCGAAGCTCGGCTCAGTTTGGCTTGTTTGCAGCCCTAAGTCTAACATGGTATCAAAGCCAAGTTGCCAAGAGGTCCTGGGTTCTAATAGCGTTGCGCATGTTTATTGTTTGGTGGTTAAAAATTATTTTATTCCTTGTAATGGATGTTATTATCGTATGTCTCTCTCCACAGAGACTGAGCTGCATGTGCAAGCATTGAGGGCTTGATAGACATTGTTTGCCCATAACTTAATAGCTCAAGCTTTTTTGTGAGTTGTAGTCTATATGGTACCTACGCGCCATAGTTGCCAAGAGGTCCTGGGTTCTAGTTATGTTGCCCGCATATATTGTATGGTGGTTAAAAATTATCTTATTCCATGTATTGAGTTTCATTATCATTTGTTTATCTCTCTACATGTAATCAAGTTGCACATATGGGGGAGTATTAAGATTTGATATACATTGTTGGCCACAATCTAACAATTTAAGATTTTGGTAAAAATTATCTTATTCCTTGTAGTGAGTGTTATCATTTGTTTCTCTCGACATGTGATTGGGCTGCATGTCCAGTGGACTGTTAAGACGCAATATACATTGTTGGTAAATTAATAAACTGCTAGTTTTGGATTGACAGACCAATTATGCATCTTACAGGATGGTCTTAGGGTGGTGGCAGAGAATTTTCAAATTCCGTCAACAACGTTAAACAGCTAGGAAAGTTGACATGTATATTTGCAGTTCTCAAATTTATAGCAACTGGCAAACTGCTCATTATATGTGCTTTGAAACCCAGAACATAAATGGTAGTTGAATTGGTTTACCTTGTCTGATCTTCCCCATCATCCTTGTTGTCATGATCATCATTATGTTGGTGGTGGGGTTGGTGGAAGTGGTTATTATTTTTGGGTGGTTTAGTAATAAAAAAATTGAATTTATGGGCATGCTTATTTACAGTATAGGTTTTTTTGTAGTTTTGAGTGTATGCTTGGTTGCCATGTTCTTGTCATTGACAGCTTCTTTATGTTTGCAGCAAGCCAAGTGCACCCAAAGAACTGGTACCCAATCCCTCTCATTTTCTGCCGACCATGGGGCAAGCTGCCCGAGAATGTACCCTGCCATCCCAAACTTGCAGATTTTGCCAACTGCATGAAGAAAAAAGGCCGTGGAATGTCCATCTTTGTCTCTATCCTAGATGGAGACTACCATGAGTGTGCAGAAGATGCCAAGGCTGCCTGTAGACAGCTCAGTACCTACATTGACTACAAGCGTTGCGAAGGTGTTGCAGAGATAGTTGTAGCCCCCAGTATGTCTGATGGATTCCGCGGCATTGTCCAGACCATGGGCCTTGGCAATCTCAAGCCCAACATTGTGGTAATGCGATACCCTGAAATATGGCGCCGTGAAAACTTAAGTGAAATCCCAGCCACCTTTGTTGGAATAATAAATGATTGCATTGTTGCCAACAAGGCGGTTGTTATTGTCAAGGGCCTCGATGAATGGCCAAACGAATATCAAAAGCAGTATGGCACCATCGATCTGTATTGGATTGTGAGGGATGGTGGTCTAATGCTTCTACTCTCTCAGCTTCTCCTTACCAAAGAGAGCTTTGAGAGTTGTAAGATTCAGGTGTTTTGCATTGCAGAGGAGGATTCTGATGCGGAAGAGCTCAAGACTGATGTGAGGAAGTTCCTTTATGATCTTCGAATGCAGGCTGAAGTGATTGTAATAACAATGAAATCATGGGATGCTCAGGTGGAGGGTGGATCCCAGCCAGACGAGTCAGTGGAGGCATTCATGGGTGCTCAGCAACGGATTGCCCATTACTTGGCTGATATAAAGGAGAAGGCTGAGAGGGAGAGGACACCACTAATGGCAGATGGGAAGCCTGTGGTGGTGAATGAACAGCAGGTGGAGAAGTTTCTTTACACGACCTTGAAGCTGAACTCAACAATATTGAGATACTCGAGAATGGCAGCAGTTGTACTGGTGAGTCTGCCACCACCACCTTTAAGCCACCCAGCTTACTTCTACATGGAGTACATGGATCTGTTGGTGGAAAATGTACCACGGCTTTTGATAGTAAGAGGATATCGTAGAGACGTTGTGACTTTGTTCACATAGTTACCTTGTTTCCTGGTCCTCTCCTTTTTTCTTTTGTTTTTTCATTTGATGTTCATATCTTCTTTTTAACCCATTCTGATCAGTGTTGCAGCCAAATGTAGACATTCATTCTTTTGACCACCGTTTTTGCTGAAGCGGATCTTTTTCCGTTGGCGGATTTTGATGGACATTCTAATTTGTTTAGTCCTGGAATATCGAGGCATATTTATTATACACAAATAGGACCGCAATTGATAGTTCTTTTCCCGTACTCATAGTGCCTGGGCGTTAAGAATTCAAATCTCAACTGGACTTTCAGATTTTATGTAAGATTTTAATAAGATTCATTCTCACATGTTGGTTTTCAAATTTGTATGTAGTTTTGTTCTGTAACGGGTTGACTTCAATTTGGCTAATGGTTTGGTTTTGTTTAGAAATACAATACCTGGTTTGATGAATTGGTGGACTCTGAGTTGACCAGGAAACAAATCAAAAGAGAATCTTTTTTTTTTTTGTTTTAACAAGAAAATTCATTAGCTAAACCAAAAATTTAATGGTCATTTTGTATAATTTCTATTTCAGTTTCTCATTTATTGTTCCGTAGCGACAAAACAAGTCAAAATATGCATGCATGTTAGTTTTATTATTTTATTATTGGACTTTTCAATAAAAAATAACAAGGGGTTCATCTAGTATTAAATGTGAAAAATTATGAAAATATGTCATAAATAAAAGTTAAAAATAAAATTTAAACTAAATGTCAAAAGCCAATTAGCTTGACTTTATGATTTTGTAAAATTTAAATAAGTTAAAGTTTTGAAAATTGTTTATTTTATCTTTTTATCAAATAATCATTAAAATAATAAAAAATATAAACACAACAATAACAAAACCAAGTCTTATGTCTCACTAAGTAGGTTTGGTTATATGAATTCTTTTTTATAGACCATTTCTTTTGACAGATTTAGGGACATCAAATCTTTACTATCTTCTGTTAAGTTATTTTAGCTCTATCCTAACCCCTTTATTCCCCCTCCCATAGTAACTAACTCATCCTCGCTAGTGCAATATGTAGCCTACGTTACAAGTGTTCATATCATCTGAGTTGTTCTTTTCTTATCTTACCTTCTATAAGAGTTATACCTAATTTACCGCGAATATATTCATTTTTTAATTTATCTTTCAACATTATACCACTCATCCATCTAAATATTTTCATTTCGGTAACTTTTACTTTTTGGATATTATATTTCTTCGTCATTTAACATTTCGATCCATATAGCATAGCCGGTCTTATAACTGTCTTATAAAACTATCCTTTCAATTTTAAGGGTATTTTAAGATCATAGAGCACACTTGAAGCACTTCTCCGTTTTACCCAACTTGTTTTAACTTTATGCATTACATCATCTTCAATTTCTCCTTCAACATGCATAATAGATCTAAGGTATCGAAATCTACAAGTGCTATTTATTTCTTCATCATCAAGTTTAACTTTGTCTCAAATATTCCTTCTATCATTACTAAAATTACATTTTATATATTCTGTCTTATTTCTACTTATCCTAAAGTCTTTAGATTCCAAAGCTTTTCTCCAAAATTCTAACTCAACCTCTACTCCATCCCTAGTTTTATCAATTAATACAATATCATCTGCAAACAACATACATCATGGAACCTCCTTTCGAATACTTTTTATCAATTGGTCTATCACTAAAGCAAAAAGATAAGGACACAAAGCAGATCCAAGATGTACACCTATGGTGAATGGAAATTTTCTAGTTTTTCCATCTATAGTCCTTATACTAGTCATCATTTCATCGTACATATCCTTAATGACATTAGTATACCTACTTCATATACCCTTTTTTTCTAAAGCCCACCATAGAACTTCCCTAGGTATCCTATCATATGTTTTCTCAAGGTCAATAAATATCATATGCAAGTCCCTTTTCTTTTCCCTAAATTTTTCCAATAATCTTCTTAAAAGATATATAACTTCTGTGGTAGGTCTCACATGCATAAGACCAAATTGATTTTATGAGACCTTCGTTTCTAACGTTAACTTTGTTCAACTATCCTTTCCCCCGTAGTTTCATTAACTCATAAGTTTAATTCCATGATAGTTATTATAATTTTGAATATCTCTTTTATTTTTGTATATATGTATTAAAGTGTTTTTCCTCCATTCATCTGACATTTTCTTAGTTTTTATAATTGTATTAAATAAATTAGTTAACCATACAATTCTGTTATCACCTAAGCATTTCCAAACTTCAATTGAAATGTTATCTGGACCCATAATTTTCCCATTTTTTATTTTTTTTTTAAGTGCAAATTTAATTTCGTTAACTCTAATTTTGCAAATAAATCTCATATTTTTAGTCTTTTCCTCATTTGACAATTTTAAGTTTAAATCTTCTATTTGGTTTTCATTAAACAACTAACTAAAGTAACTTCGTCATCTTTCTTTAATGCCTTCGTCCTTAACCAAGATAATATCATTCTCACTTTTTATACATTTTGCATTTCATAAGTCCTTACTCTTCTTTCTCTCACTTTAGCAAGTTTAAATATATTTATTTTCCCTTCTTTTGTATCTAATCTATAATACAAACTATTAAATGATCTGTATTTAACTTCACTAACGGCCTTTTTTGCATCTTTTCTTGTCTCCTTATACTTTGAAAAGTTATATCTGTTTTTATATTTTTGTCACGTTTTATACCAAATTTTTTTTGTCTTTATGTCTTTTGTACATTTTTATCCCACCACAAACTTTCTTTGCTATTCGAGAATCTTCCCCTTGATTCACCTAAAATCTCTTTTACTATCTTTTTAATAGAGTTAGTTAATCTACTCCAATGAGTATTTGTATCCACCCCATCCTCTATAGTCCAATCCTCATATTTGATTATTTTATTTTTAAATTTTATTATATTTTCTCCTTTTAGGTTCCACCACCTATTTCTCTTACACTAGTTTATTTTATCATTTTTCTTCTACTTTTTAATACATATATCTAACACTAAGACTCTATGTTGTGTGGTTAGGCTTTCACCTAAAATAACTTTACAATCCTTGCATAATAACGATCTACCCTCCTAGTTAAAAAAAAAAAATCTATTTGACTTTTATTTTATTCACTTTTAAAGGTTATTAAGTGTTCTTCTCTTTTCTTAAAACATGTATTCATTATACTGAAATCATATGACAAATCATATGACATAACGAAGTTTAAGATCATCTCCAAATACTCATTTTTGTCTCCTTATCCATATCCTCTATATATCATCTCATAATTTTTATTATCCCTTCCAACGTGTCCATTCAGATCTTCTCCTATAAATATTTTCTCAATCCTTGGTATGTCTTGTATAATACTATTCATATCTTCCCAAAATTGACTCTTAAGATTTTCTACTAAGCCGACTTGAGGAGCATAAGCATTGATATTTATTATCTCTTGTCCTAATACCATCTTAATTTTTATAATTCTATCACCTACTTTATTTACATCAACAACGCTATCTTTTAAGTTTTTGTCTATAATAATTCTTACTTCATTCTTATGTTTTTATTTTCTAGTGTACCAAAGTTTAGATCTTGATTTATCAATTTTTCTAACTTTCTCCCCCACCCACTTAGTTTCTAGAAGACAAATTATATTAATTTTTCTTCTGATCATTGTGTCTACAATTTTTCATGTTTTTATCCGTAAGTGTCCTTATATTCCAAGTTGCTAATCTTATCCTAGTTTCCTGAACTAACGTTTTTACCTGCCCACGTCTAGAATGATGCAAGAACCCTTGCATATTTGACACCGTACCCAGGCGCCAACATGACGTGTCGCTTCGGGGCGACGACCTAGCCCACCCTCGCTCACTTTTTGCTACACTTGGGTGGTACAAGTGCAACACGTCGCTCGTAGGGGACGCCTCAACAAATATTCGGTAAGGATTCATATCATAATAATTTGATAAATTGACAATGGCTATCAGCTACCTAACGCAACCCTCATCTTTTATTCGAACTTGGGACCGGTTGAGTATGAAAAATTAGGACATTAAGTGCATAACAGGCGAAGTTAAAATAATAAAAAAATATAAAAAATTAAAATTAAAAAGGATTATGATAAAAATATAAAGTATTACAATTATTTTTTACTTTATTATATTTCAAAACGCACTTTTTAATATTATAAAATCAATTTTATTGTATGTGAAAACTGTGAGTTGTAAATATTATATATTTCATTTTTTCAAAATTTTAAAAATTGTATGGATATTGTATTCTAATTATATATTTTATATTTACAGTCACTATATATATATATATATATATATATATATATATATATATATATACTTGTCACATAATCACTAAGAATGTAAATGACAATAGAGATGAAACAAGCTTGCAAACTGCGCAGTACTTGTATTTATCTTGCTAATAATAATCCAAATTCATCTTTTCTTGTACATAAATTGCCCAAATAGGAGAGAAATGAAAGTCACTCTTATTGGCCTAGGCTGTCATAATATTAAAAAAAAATTTAAAAAATGTGTTAAATGTTTTTCCTTTCATCTAGACATAAATTTCAAAGAGTTAAAAACCAGATAAGTTCATTGATTGTAGCAGGAAGCTATATATTTTTCAAGAAGCTCGAGAAATGAGAGAATATCTTCGCACCACCGGCCACAATTAGGTCTTTTCGCCTCAAATTATTGGTAAATTAGATGGCTTCATGTTTTAATAAATAGTCCAAGTCAATGCTAAAGTGGTCAAACATAATGTGACGCAATCCATGATTTACCTCTCCTAAAACTCACATTTTTGTCATTTAGTCTATGATTTGTTGGATACATAAATATAAAGTGGGATGAAATAGAATTGGTTTTATAGTTTTTAATTGTATTTTGCTCCAATTCTATTTTATTCTAGTCTAACTAATATTGGCTTAGGGTTAAAATCAATTCAATCTACTAACTTTTTTGTTAATTACAAATTAATCTTTATGGTTTGTCATTAATTTTACCATTAACTTTCTGCTAGGTCTCAATTTTGTCACTACTCTTATTATATGTTTGGTATGTAAGAATGAGATGGAATAAAACATAATTAGTCTTTATAATTTTATATATTTAGTATATAATTTTTAATTCCACTCCATTCTTATTCTATTTTTTTTTTCTAATGTAACAAACATTGGGTTAGTATTTAAATCAATAATCTACTAACTTTTTGTCAGTTACAAATTAGTTTACTAATTTTAGCTTGGTGTAAAAAGATTCACCAACTATTGTAATCAATTGAGTGAGTCTTTCCATCCAAATTTTGTTTAAAAAAAATAATGGATTAAATCCATAAAAACCCAAAAAATTCTTTTTTTTTTTTTTTTTCAATTTCATCAACCCATCAACTTAAGTTCAATATTAAAAATATCATTAAATATTCAAATGCACTAAGTTTGTTTTATCACAAAGTCATTTTTTGTTTATTTTATCCTTTTATCAAATAATAATTAAATATGTAATTGAAATAATAAAAATATAAAAATACAAAATTAAAAAGGATTATAATAAAAATATAAAGTATTACAATTATTTTTTATTTTATTACATTTCAAAACTCACTTTTTAATATTATAAGACTAATTTTATTGTATGCAAAAACTGTGACTAGGAAATAATATTTTATACATCATTTTTTTTTTTTCAAATTTTTAACAATTTTATGGATATTATATTTTAATTATATATTTTATATTTCAGTCATTATATATATATATACTTGTCACATAATCACCAAGGATGAAAATGAGAATTGCTTTATAACAAGATTGCAAGTTGTGCAAAACTTGTATTTATCTTACCAATAATATCCAAATTCACCTTTTCTTGCACATAAATTGTCCAAATAGGAGAGATGAACGTCGAGTTTTTTCTGATTTTATTATTATTTTATAATAATATATTAAATAATACTTTGTTCGGGAAAATTATTCCCAGAATGACACTCACGTAATCTTGCTGCTTGGTTCAGTGAGATTTGCCTCGCGTCAGGACCGAACTATCTCGCAAGCAAATCTTGTGGACCATCCAACAAGATTTTGTTGCCACGCGTCAACACTCGATTGGGTTACCATTTAAATCTCATTGCTTGGTCCAACGAGATTTGTTTAAATCTCGTTGAACCAAGCAGCGAGATTTGCTGTGCATACAATTTTTTTGTTAATGAAGAAATCCTAATTATTCCATTATCTTTTTAACTGCAATTTGTAACATGGATTGTTTCCAAACTTTGAAACATCATCCCCACGCCCTGTTAATAGTTTTCTTTTTCTTTTCCTTTTTTTCCCAAAGAGCATGTTATTGGGTTTGAGTCAGTACCACCCAACTACAAGCTGCATAGTGGCAAGATTTGACCATCGTCATTGTCATGTTCACGTCATCAACTTGCATGAATTATCCAATTTTCTCATTCTTGGTTTTATGTAGGATTTAGTTTTAACTCTTCTTGTGGAAAGGTGTTAGACCTCCCAGCCCCCAAAATTCCCCCCTCGGTAGTATAAGGTCATCACGATTTTGTCACTATTCATTAAAAAAAATTATTTTAATAAATTTGTTGACTAGTGAATCCCATTGCCCATAATCAGCCGTGCACTTTGAGTTGTTTGTTTGTTTTTGAACCAATATTCTATAATATGAATATATTGAAGACTTGCAATTCACTGACATGATATTATAAGCCCAAGGTCAACTTAATCAACAATATCAAGTAAGTATTTCGGGTGGTGTGGGCATCCAATTATATAAAGAGTCATTATTGTAAAATTTCAGCAGAGTCTCTTTTTGAAAAATGACCACATCTCATCCATTCACCTGTTCAAAGAAAACATTTTTCCTATACAATCGCTACTAGTATGTTTACAAATTTCGTTCACAACTTTCATACACATTCAAAATATCAAATTAATGTAAAACTTTCGGCATAGTCTCCTTTTAAAAAATGACCACATGTCATCCATGCACCTGTTTAAAGAAAATAGTTTTCCTAGACAATCGATACCAGTATGTTCACAAATTTCATTCACAACTTTCATACACATTCAAAGTATCAAATTAATGCAAAAATTTCGGCAGTCTCCTTTTAAAAATGATCATATCCATCCATGCATCTGTTAAAAAAAAAAACAGTTATGCTCAACAATCGATACCAATATGTTTACAAGGTTCATTCAAAACTTTCATACACATTCAAAGTATCAAATTAATGTAAAAATTTCAGCAAAGTCTCCTTTTAAAAAATGACCACATCCCATCCATGCACCTGTTCAAAGAAGACAGTTTTCCTAGACAATTAATACCAGTATATTCAAAAATTTCATTCACAACTTTCAGACACAATCAAAGCATCAAATCAATGTAAAAATTTCGACAGTCTCCTTTTAAAAATGATTATATCCATCCTTGCACCTATTCAAAGAAAACAGTTATCCTCTACAATTGATACTAATATGTTCACAAAGTTCATTCAAAACTTTCATATACATATACATATTAGGAATAAATTTTCCTAATTTTACATAAATAATGCAATGATGCTATACAAATGAAAAAAAAAAACGACTATGTTGTACAAATGAAATAAAAATAATCGATCCTAGTACTCAGTGCCGCATGCAACTCGTCTCCGATTTCGGGGTGGCTGTTATCTGCGTCTACCCTCTCCTGGCTGCTAATCTACATCTGGTGTCCTCTCCCGCTGACCTGTTGTATGTCCATCATCTCTGCCAATATGTACAGCATCATTGACCTCCTTGCGAAGCGGATGGAGAGATAACGCATATGAAGGCTCTGGACGAGACAGAGGTGGCACGGCAGGTGCATCCACCTCCTCTGCATCGAGAATGTCGTATAATAAGTATGACATCGATGGGGTGACAGCAGAGTCAGAAGGGGGGTCTGCCTGTCTACTAGACGATCCTACAATATCTGCTCTCGACGAAGGCGCATACGGTGCTGATGGTCCCAACAAGTACTCTACCTGTACAATCGGTGGCGAGAATGTGGGACTCAATGGATGACTAGAAGAAGCTGCTCGACCTCCTCATACTAGAGCTGGTCAACCTCCTTGTGCAAGCGGGGCAGGTCGAGGTCTAGGGACCCATCAGTCGTCCTCGTGGACAGGATCCAATCTAGGTCTCACTAAACTCTGCACTGCAGGATCTAGAGAGAGTAGATCAACCTCATGTAGTAGGTCAGCCTGCAATATACGAAAAAAATATGTTAACACATTGACATCGAAATATACACATTAAAAATGTAGGTGTGGGTTAAAGTCTTCTTACGAGACTCATGTAGACAGTAGCGGTCCTATCGATGAAGCGTCGTGTGATGGACCTATACCAGGTAAAGTATGGGTCATCCGGATGCATCAGACTGTCCTCCGCCACTTTCAGTATAATGTACTCTCATCGTCGCTACCATATACTCACGTACCTCTCGTGCGCAGTGTGATGACCTGCTTAATTTCCACATTTTTTTATATATAATAAAATTAATATCACAAACCTCAACTCAGCAGATCATAATTCACCTAGACCCATGGGTACCAGGGATACATTAGAACGTATAACGGAAGCCTAAGCAGCAGGAAACATACAATCATAATATTATAAATACGAAAACATCCATCACATTACCATAAATACCAGAGTCACTATATCTACTGTATTTCAATATATACATCCCAAAAACAAGATCTAGGGACATTTCCCACAAAATCCAACTGTCCCTACTAACACTTACCCTTCAAAGAGGGCATACAAATATAACTAGATTAACGGGACTTTTCCCGCTCTCCTATCTGGGGCTCCTAAAAAGTTTATAAAATTTTGGGGTGAGACACCTTTCAATAAGGGAAATAAACTAATACCAATGTGTGGCAATATGAGTATTTCGTGTTATATATATACCATACAGAACATATTTAGTAACTATTTTGTCAAATCTGGGAAAACATATATATCATCGAAACATGGCAGAACATACTGCATTTTCATAAACATATTTCATCTCATATAATAATAATACAAAAACATTCCTGGTAGGTTAGCTGGCTGTTGTCATGTATTACCCCCACATGACTGGATTGTGTGGCCCGAAAGCGGGACCTGACAGTGGTTGGCCGACCACTGCCAAGTCAAAAGTACAGTCTGTAAGTCTGATGGGTCTGCCTGACCCAATCCATACACCAGGGGCGCTCACACACTTCTTAAAAATCACATTGACCATCCAATCTCACACCACTCCGTACAGCGGCGTTAACACAAATATCATGATCACGAAGACCATGGACACATAGCAACGGTACTGTGCAAGTGCTAGCCTAGACCAAGCCAATCAGGTTCTGATATCATATAACATATACTGAAACTGTGATACATGGATATTTCATATCATTAATTATCAAATCAATCATATCATTTTGCATATATACGTATATCATGAAAATCATCGACTCGTACGCTGGTATTACACATTTTACCATAGCTCGGCTCGTACACCGGCAAATCATAGCACAACCCGTATGCTGGCATATTATTTTCATAGCTCGGCCCGTACGCCGGTAAACATATCAATAGCTCAACTCGTACGCTGGCAAATCATACACATAGCTCGGCCCGTACACCGATAAATCATACACATAGCTCAGCCTGTACACCGAAAAATATATCAAAATCTTGGCCTATACGCCGGTTTTCCATTATAAAAATCCGTATCATAATCATATTTCCAGAAAATAGTATTTCATAACAATTCCTACTTATGCCACACTGAACACGTTTTTCATATATTCAACATACCATCATTTTCAACAGTGTTTTCTCTTATATAAGTCACATATATAGACATTTTACTTTCCTGAAATCAAATGTTATATATATATACATTTTCTTAAAAGAACTAGATTAGTTTATCCCCTAACCTGATTCTTGAAAAGCCCCTAAGAAACTCTGACTTGCACCCGCAGGGTTCCCAACTCAATACCCTGGAAACAACATTTCCCAGAACTAAAGTTCAATATTTCTATGCGTATAACACTTTCTACAACTGCCAAATAACCAAATACTGAGTAGAGAGCCTTCCCCTAGATTTGGGACGGTTTCCAACTCAACCCCACCAACGATCCGCTCCTGCAGACTTGCAAAGAACTTTCCCAGGAGCGTTGTGGTGGCTTCAGATCGTCGAACCGGCGAAAATCCATCCCGAAATCAAAGAAAGAAGGAGGAGGGACCGAAGGGTAGGAGAGAGAAAAGATTTGCGCATAAAATTTCAGTCGACAATGAATTTTAGGCCTATTTAAACTGTGGCCTTCGTCGACGAACCACGTCACCTCGTCGACGAACTCTCCCCTTCGTCAACGAAATTCGGAAACCCCAAAATCATCCCCTCGGAATTTCCTCATCGACAAGCCACGCCACCTCGTCGACTAGCCCAATTATATTTTCGTCAACGAATCTCATCCTCGTCGATGAGCTCTTGTTATGCCCTCGTTGACGAGTCCCCTGTATTCGTCGATGAGGAGCTGAAAAATTCCTGGGATTTATCCTTTCCAAAATGCAATGTCGTTGAGTTCATCGACGAAGTCGACTGCCTCCTTCTGTTTTCGGTTTCCATTTCCCTTTCTTTTATTATTTAAATACGATTATTCTTTGAGTCGTTACACGCAGTCCCCTAGTCCGTGATCCCTTAACCGCATCCATCAATGTCATGGAGGTCCACCTCATGTACATCAACCCTCGACGTCAAGAAGCAGTTGGGAATGCCCTGCCAATATCCAAATTGCCTCATAACTCGGTCAAGGAGATACCACTCGATAATATGAAAACATATGAGTGGCACTTGGGCTACCCACAGGTCACACCCGACCGCATAATCAGGGGGTAGGTTGGCTATAATATCATTCATGTAGGGCGTCTATTAAAACTATATATAAACATAAGTAAAAGGTAAGCAAACTATACGTATTTGGTAGAAAAAGACTGTGATGTGTTACACTTTAATCAGACTATACCTCATGCTTTCGATGTATGTCCAACTCGAACCAGTACCAGGGCAACATGTGTTGCACAACTGATGATGCCCTCAATTCATCCCTCCATCTGTACAAAATAAAATGTAAGTTAATAGGTGTAACGACTAGTAAGTACTAACAATTAGTATTCGTAGTACTCATAGCACGAATGCATTGTAAATGAAGTTACTAACCGGAATGTGAGTGGGACTGGGTCAATTGGACGACCGTATTTATCCCTCTCAATCTGCAAGACATCATAGCACATAGAAGCTAAGGATGTGAATCTCTCCTAATCCCAAACCTATAGTAAGTAGAGTGGGCTAGAGATCTCCTGCTACGACTGGTCAGCAGCACGACACAACTCCCTGTAAAGCCACGCTAATGTCACAGACCCCCAACTGTACAAACAAATCTCTTTCAGGTCCGCAAGGAGTGAAAGGAACATCAGATGCACAAAACTCCCCAAAAGGTCGCAAAGCAGCGTCCCACATATCAAACGCAACAGGTGAGCTCGTCCATGGCACGCTACAACATGTGCATCTGCATCTGCCGAGAGCTGGCAAAACATCTCCCCTTTAAGAAACAGCATACGGATGCAAATAACAACCAACCCACTAGTAGGTGGCACCACCCCTAACAATCGCTCGCATATACAACGCAGTTCGAGTCCTCCCTAACAATCTGCAGGGCCCTTTACTAGTCCAACAGTACGACCAGTGATGGACCTCCCATCAATCGGCAGTCCGAACAAAACCACAATGTCCTCGAGGGTGATAATCACCTCCCCGTGCGGTAGGTGGAACGTGTGCATCTCTGGTCTCCATTGCTCCACAAAAGTAGTCACCAGATGCCAATCCAACTGGATATGGCCAATTCGAAATATCTAGTAGAAGCCCGCATCGCATATCCATCTAACGATGAGGGCGTCTGCATCTATCTGGTGTTGGACTAATTATGTGCCCCCTCAGCAGTATAAAGGGTCAGCGTAACAATCAGCCCACACTCGGCTGGAACGGTGCTCATCTATTAGCTTTGCTATAATCTCAAGAGGGGGGTGAATTGGTATTTTAAAATTTCTCCCCTAGATTAATTAACCAGCAGCAGTACTACACAACCCTAGGGGCAATCTAGTGCAGATATAAAATAAATCAATATATATGCTGAAATTAAATTACACAAGTAAGCTAATTACACATGCAAGGTAAAGCAGGTAAAGAGAGATAACACCAAATATGTTATCGAGATTCGACAAACTGCCTACGTCCCCTCCTTGGCTCACAAGCACAAGGATTACACTAAGGCTCACTTCACGGGTGGAGAGACACCGTAATACAACCAAGTCAAATTAACATAGGGTTGACCTCAACCTTTTGCAACCAATCCTTCTGGGCTGGATCAACGCCCCCTCAAGCCACACGATTTAGATGAAGAGCTTTCCTCATCGTTCCAAGCCATAAAGCACGTATAAGCAACCTCTTGGTCAATTGATTCATTTTCCGAACTACTTATACTTATGTTATCCCAAGTAGTGGCTTTCATGGCCTTTTTCTTTTTCTTCTTAGATTCTTTCTTAAGTAGTGGACATTCAGGTTTTATATGTCCATCTCTGTTGCAATTATAACATATAGGAATTTTATTCTTTGATTTCTTGCTAACTTCTTCTTCTTCTTCATCTGATTCAGATTTGGATTTTCTGTTGAATTTATTTTTCCTTCTTAGTATCCTTGCTAGCTTTTTAGATATGAAAGCTACTTCATCTTCATCCATTTCTTCTTCACTACTTGAGTTCTCTTTTGAGGCTTTGAATACTATTGTATCTTGGGCTTTGGTTTTACCACTCTTTTCATTCATTATCATTTCGTATGTGTAAAGAACCTATAAGCTCATCTAGGGAAGTGGTTTTTAGATTTCTTCCTTCAGTTATTGCAGTGGCTTTTGGTTCCCATTTAGGTGGCATCCCTCTAAGTATTTTCCTTATCATCTCATAAGTAGTGTAGGTTTTTCCTAGTGCATTTAGGAAATTGATTATGTGATTGAACCTAGTAAACATATTGGTTATGGATTCATCCGGTTTCATCCTAAAGGCTTCATATCCACTTGTAAGCATATCTATCATATTATCCCTAACATCTATAGTGCCTTCGTAAGTAACTTCTAGTTTGTCCCATATCTCCTTAGCTGATTTGCAAGCCATTATTCTATTAAAATTATTGGCATCTAAAGCACAATATAGAGCATTCATGGCAATAGAATTTACTTGCAGCATCTTATAGTCTAAGTCTATCATATCAATTTTCTCCTTAGGGACTTGTTTTCCATCAACTATCTTAGTGGGAATTGGTCACCTTCCATGACAACCTCTTAAGTTTTCCAATTCATAGTTTGAAGATATATTTGCATTCTCTTTTTTCAGAAGGTATAGTTCAAACCACAAAAGATTGGTAGCCTAGTTGAAGATTGTCCCTCTCCAAAGGGAGCTACGCCTAAGTTAGCCATTAAGATTTTTTATATCTACTAATTAAGATTTGTTATAACCCCACTCTGATACCAATTGATAAGCAAGGTGTAGTCCCAAGAGGGGGGGTGAATTGGATTTTAAAATTTTCTTTCAATTCCTTTTAAGAATCCTTTAAATTTCTTTTATTTCTTTTAACCAATTCTTGATTTGTTTGTTTAATTTTTCAATCACACAAGAACTTAGTTTCCTTTATCCAATTAATAACACAATTAAACAACCAATCAATTAAACACAATATTCAAACCAAACAACCAGGCATGACACCGTTTGAGGCTTTATATGGTAGAGATGCCGTTCTCCTTTATTTTGGGATGAAGTGGGTGAGCGGCGAGTATTGGGGCCAGAGCTTGTACAGCAAGCACGTGATAAGGTTCGGCTTATTAGAGACAGGATCAGTGCAGCTTAGAGCCAACAGAAAAGTTATGCTAATAATCGCCGCAGGAATCTAGAATTTGATGTGGGTAATCATGTGTTTTTGAATATAGTTCCGATGAAAGGGGTTATGCGATTTGGAAAGAAGGGTAAACTTAGTCCTAGGTTTATTGGTCCATTTGAGATTCTAAAGAAAGTGGGGCCAATAGCATACAGGCTAGCTTTACCACCTGTGTTGTCCAGGATCCACGATATATTCCATATTACCATATTGCGGAAATCTAAGCAGCAGTAAAAATAAATTCTCAAACATCAAACCACAAGACATAATACCAGAGTTTACTATATCATCAAAATACTATTACTATATACAACCTCCAAAAAGTCAAAATAACACTAGGATCAAATAACAAAAACTCCCGATCCTAGTTCAACACTTACCCTTCTAGTAGGGAAGCTCCAATCACTCAATGGCGGCCCTGGCCCGCCGATCTCTCTGGATTTCCTGAAAATCATTTAATGTTCAGGGGGGAGACACTTCTCAGTAAGGGAAAATAAACTAAATACAATTGTATGGTAACATGAATATTTAATGTAATTATACATATACAGTACGTTTCATAAATCGAGAAAACATTCATCATATCATACTAAATAATCATACATTTTCATATTTGCTAATAACTCATAACGTACATAAAACATCCGTTATAACTGTAATACTGAAAATATACTCAGGATGACTAGCTAGTTAGTGTCATGTATTACCCCCCATGACGGGTTGTGCAGCCCGAGGGGGGGACCCGACAATGGCTGGTCGACCACTGCCGAATCAAATATGTCTGTAAGTACGATGGGTGCACCACACCTTGGTCCGGACTGTCAGGTGGACGTCCACACTCTACTAAAAGCCACATCGACTATCCATCTCCAATCCCCTCGTGGGATGGTTAGCACTAATCTGAACGTAGATATCTAATCTACATATAGCTACGGTACCGAGCCCCTGAACTGAACTAAACTAACATCCGGATTCTAATAACATATAGTACATGGTAATATAGCATCTTTCATAATTTCATAAGTACGGACTCATGCCAAAAACATAAATACGGCCTCATGCCGATAACATAAATACGACCTTGTGCCGATAACATAAATACGGCCACGTGCCAATAACATAAATATGGCCTCGTGCCGATAATATAAATACGGCCTCGCGCTGATAATATAAATACGGCCTCATGCCGATAACATAAATACGGCCTCATGCCGATAACATAAATACATGGCCTCGCGCCAAAATCATTTCAAGTATATATATATTCTGAAAATAAATCATTTATCATATATTCGTCAAATTCATCACAACATAACTTATCTTTTCATAATACTTGAAATCATGCTTTGTTCGTAAAATAATTCATATCATAATACATTTCACGTAAAATAATATTTATGCCACACATGTGCTGTTAAAAGTCATACTTCATATTCTAAAATCGAGCTTTTCTGACATCTCATACATACATACATATATATTTTAATCATCATAGCAGTATTTTCCCAATCGTACATTTCATTGGTAATAAACAGTTATAACATAAGTTTTTCTGAAAATAAATTTACTCATAATTAATCATAATTTACATGGAAATTAACTGCTTTAGTTGATTCTCTTACTTGGCTACTGTGAAAACCCCTAAAATATCCTAGCTTGACCCCCATAGGATTTCCTGCTTAATACCCTGAAACTGAAAATTTCCAGTATTAAACCTCAGTATTTTCATGCGTACATCATTTCTTATAACTATCATAAAGTTTAATTTGGTTTAAAAAGTCTTACATCAACTCAGGGATGGTTTCCAACTCGCTTTCCCCAATGATCTGCTCTGGCAAACTCGTAGAGAACTTCGCCAAAAGCGTCGTGGTGACTTTGGATTGTCGATTCGGCGTAAAACTGGCCCGGAATCGAAGAGAGAAGTGAGAGAATGTAACGACCCAGAAAATACTGATATTTAAATATTAAAGAAAGAGGAAAATAGTAACAAAAATGGAAGGAGGCAGTAGGCTTTGTCGGCGAACGCGACATTGCATTTTGAAGATAATAATAATTTCAAGAGATTGCTAGAATTCGTCGACGAATACAAGACTTCGTCAACGAGTGTATAAGGAAACTCATCAACGAATACAGGGCTTTGTCGACGAGTACATAAGGAAATTCATCGATGAATTCAGGGCATCGTCGATGAGAAAATACAGAGAGGGGGTATGGAGCAGCCTGAATATCGTCGACGAATACAGGGACTCATCGACGAATTTAATGAAAGACTCGTCGACAAGGTGACGTGTCTCGTCGACGAATCTAGCAGTATAAATGGAGGGAAACCGGGAAATTTCGTCATTTTCAGCGCCTCTCTCTCTCTTTACGACTCTCTCTCACTTCTCTCTTCGTTTCTGGGCCCGTTTCTCGCCGGATCAAGGATCTGAGGCTACCACGATGCTCCTGGCGAGATTCTTTACAAGTTTGCCAGAGCGGATCATCTGGGAAATGAAGTTGGATTTCATCCCAAATTCAGGGTAAGGCCTTTTAGCTTATTTTTGACCTTATGGTAGTTATAAGAAATGATGTAGGTGGAAAAATACTAATATTTTGTTTTGGGATATTATGTTTTCAGGATATTGAGTTAGGAACCCTACGGGTGTAGAGCCAAAATTTTGTAGGGGCTTTTCAGAATTAAGGTAAGGGAAATATGTTATGCTAGGATTTTTAATAAAGTTAACAGAGATTTCATAGATAAATATTCATTCCAGTTTATTATACAGTTTTCATAGAATATGAGTTTAAATGCTTGTGTGGCCTAAGTAGACTTTTATGTGACAAAGCAATTTATATAGCTTTTATAATATATATATATATATATATATCATACTATACTAAATGCATGAAAGTAGACAGTATATACAGTTTACATAGTTTTTCCAAGTGTATGGAGTTATACAAAATATGCAGATACAGATATATATATTCACAGAAAATATACAAAGAAATGTACATGCATACATAGCTTTTATAAGAATAGTTTCATGAAACAGAGATATACATATATATATATATATATATATATATATACATACATGTATACAGTATTATTCAGATCAGTATTTATATCATAGCTTTATACAGAACAATATATACAGAGATTAGTATGTCATGTTTCCTATTACCATAACAGACAGAGTACACAAACAGAGAATATAGAGAGTGATACAGACAGATATATATATATATATATATATATATATATATATATATATATATATATAGAGGTAGCATCAAGATGCTACAGATACAGTATACAGAGTTTATAGTATTTACAGTACAGAAAGTTAGCATGATAGTAATTTTGGAAACATGGCGAAAACAGTAAATAAATGTATATGTATATATATAGTATCAGATCCCTGTGGAAAGATTATAGACAGATACAGTACAAATACAGATTACAGAGCACGGTACCGTTGCTATATACAGATAGAGTGCAACAACATATCTCAGATAGTATGTGGGTACTGTCTAACCGAGCTCGGAGAGGATGCAACTCCCCAGTACGCTGGGTAGAGGGGGCCGGTTAGACGAGGTAGCAACTAGTCCCGAGCCTAGGAGAGGATGCAGTTTGGCCAGGCTGAGGTAGTGTAAAGTATATTGACTTATCTAGAGGGCCGACCAGATAAAGTCCCGCCTACGGGCCGCACAACCCTCTCATGAGGGGTCAAATCATGACGTACAGAGTCCTAGGGATAAAAACACAGTTATATATATGTTTACAGTATATGATGAGTATAGTATGATATTACTAGTGTGAAAAGTAGAAAAACAAACGATACAGTATATTTTAAATTGTGAAAGAAATATATGCTTTATAGATGATTTATTACATTGCAGTTCAGTTATTATTAAATATGTGAATGACTGCATGATTTGTGTTTCCGCTGCTTAGGTATGAATGTGAATTCATAGATATATATATATATATATATATATTTGTAAAAAAAAATGGCAAGAATTTTGAGGACGTTACAGAGAGAGTCGTAGAGAAAGGGAGGAGAGAGAGGGACGTTGAAAATGACAAAATATCTCGGTTTTCCACTATTTATACTGCTAGATTCGTCGACGAGACATGTCACTTCGTCGTCGACGAATCCTTCAGTAAATTCGTCGACGAAGCCCTGTGTTCGTCGACGAAATTCAGAACAACCCAAACCACCTCTTAGTATTTTCTCGTTGACGAAGCCCTGTGCTCGTCCACGAAATCATGAAGGCCTTTGTCGACGAAACCCTGTGTTCGTCGACGAAGCTTGAAAGTTTTCTGTTCCCGTTTCCATTTTTCCTCCCTCTTTATAATTTAAATTCCATTTTCATTCGGGTTGTCACATTCTCCCCTCCTTATAAAATTTCGTCCTCGAAATTTGCCATTCACGTAATTAATCTTCCCTTAGGCAAAATGGTCTACTTATTTTATTACTTACCCTCACTTGTAGTGGAGGAATACCATGGTTACAATCTCAAGTCTTGGGAGATTACATATACCAAAAGAAAATTTCCCCCAGACTAAAATACCTCTTACTACTAAAGTATTACATGTACCTGCAAAAGAAAACTAGATATTTGCTTACATTTTCTAATTACATTTAAATTTCTTAGAATAATTGTGGATATTTCTGTCTGATCTACTCCTCGAGCTCTCAAGAAGCCTCTTCTATTGTATGATTCCTCGATAGAACTTTTATCTGAAGAATCTTCTTATTACATAACTCTTGTACTTTCCTATCCAGAATCCGTACTGGTACCTCCTCATGCCCCAGTGAATCACTAAGCTCCAACTCATCATAACTGATGATATGAGAAGGATCTGGGACGTATTTTCTCAACATCGATACGTGGAATATGTCGTGGATTCTGGATAATGAAGGTGGCAATGCTAGCCTGTAGGCCACCGGTCCCACTTTTCCTAAAATCTCAAACGGACCGATGAACCTAGGGCTAAGTTTACCCTTCCTACCAAATCTCATAACTCCCTTCAATGGAGTTATCTTCAAAAATACGTGATCACCAACGTCAAACTCTAAATTCTTGCGGCGATTGTCAACATAACTCTTCTGTCGGCTCTGAGCTGCACTGATTCTTTCCCTCATAAGCCGAACCTTATCGTATGCCTGCTGTACTAGCTCTAGTCCCACAACTCGCCACTCACCATGAAACGCCCCGAACCCTTAATCCCGGATCCGACGTGTTATACTTGATCATATCCTCATAAATCATATTCCAAAACATACGCAGCGGAAAAACATGATCATAATCTCCATATAACATAATACCAGAGTTTACTAATTGTAACTATAATCCATATTAAATCATCCAACACCTGCATTTTCATAAATCTACATAACTCCCAAAATAATTCAGTATGTTCACAAACTTTCTTTTCTCCACAGACTTAAAATATAAGGACATAAAACATAAATATTTGCATCTCATAATTAATATAGAAATATACCATTTTCTTTTACTATTTCCCAATAATGTTATAGAACCTCGAGCTCTCTAAGCTCGATCTCGATGAAATCCTAAAAAAAAAAAATACATTCATATTCGGGTGAGACACATCTTAGTAAGGGAACAAACCATATATTAAAGCAGTGTGTGGCCAACATGAGTTTATATATAACATAATATTTAACATTTGAAAATCCTTAACATAATTTCCGAAATCATTCTCTGATCCTAATCAAACACATGCGAATGTTTAACCCACGAGATTTCCCAAGGATAGGGGTGATTACCCGCCCATACAAGTAGCACCCCTCTGCTCTGATACATTTGGCAACCCGAAGGTCACAATTTAAGCATACCAGGGCATTCACCTTACTCAGTAAGCCCTCAAGTGATAAATTAATCTCGTACTCACGCATTCAACAATAGTTTATCGACAAAGGCCCTAAGGATAGGGAATTCTATCCGCCCATACAAGTAGGTTCCCTCTGCCCTAGTACATTATGTGGCTACTTCCACATCTGTAACTACTAGTGCACTCGCCTTACTCAACAAGCCCTCAGGCGAAAGGTACGCCTCGCCCAATTGTAACATGTTCTACGTACATACGTACTTCTAATATCATAATACACCATTCTGTTCTGTCATTATACATTCATGCACATTCATTCCTGTTCATAACTTAACTTTGCATTTCGTTTCACTTTAAGTGACTTTTTCCCATTTACATCATTTGCCTTTGTCATTTCATTTCATTGCCATTTCATCAGTCATTTCATTGCATAACATTTCATTTCATTACTTCGTACTACAGCTGGTCTTTAGCCATCATCAGTTAGTCTACGTAGAAACGTGCTAAATTTGCTAACACAGCTCCTTTTAGCTGTCATCAGTTAATCTACACAGAAGTGTGCTAGATCTGCTAACATGGCTCCCTTTCAGCTATCTTACATTTACATGGTTGCATTTAACATACACAGGCAACATTGTCCATATCATATTTTATTTTCATTGCTTTACTTACTTAGCCTGCATCTCATACATTTAACATATATTTGCACAGAATCTCATGCCACACAATTTAAAAGTAAAATTCATACATTGCCTGTAAAATAAGCCAACTAACATTTAATGTTTATATACTAAAAATACCTTTCATTTCTTACCTAATTATCCTGAAAATATTTCCCACTTTTATCAGTTCATTTTCGCATATACATATCTAATAAACAACCCTAAACTTGGAAAAAAAATATAATTTAAACAGTTGGCATTTTACCCATATCGAAACATATACACATACATATAACACGATTTATTTTTCCATTAAATTCATAAAAATTCTGATTTAATATATATTTTTCCCCTTACCTGGTTTCTTGAACTACGCCAATAAGGACTCTGAAAAATACCTGTGGCACTCACCCGGATCCTGAAATTAAATTCCTAATTCCAATAAATTATTCATGAATAAAATATTAATTTAATACTTCCTAGGGCCATAATTCCTAAATAAATAAATATACCCTTAAATTTAGTCAAATTGCCAAATTTCCCAAATCTCACTCTCGCTTTGGAGTAGGGTCTAGAAAACCCCAATTGGAAAATTACATACGTCAAAATGACGATGACGACAACTAGGATCCTATGGTGGTGTCCGTTGGTCGATTTAACCACATATTAACGGCGAAATTGAGAAAATGGGGAAAAAATAGCTTTCCCCAGGAGCAGTGCCTAAGCCGTTCCCATGAAAAAATCTGCTCCAGTAGAAATGTCGGCAGCGGAACCAGTATTCCAACGGCACCTTCCATTTCCCAATCCGTCACAAACTCGCTGAGTAATTGAGAGAAGAAGGGAGACAGAGACGGAGCAGCCGCACGTAGGAAATAAAACATTCAGGGGGGGCGGCCGCTGATTCTTCTTTTTCTTTCTTCTTTCTTCTTTCTTCTTTCTTCTTCTTCCTTCTTCTTTCTTCTCTTCTTATCCTTTTGTCAGTACTTTATATATATATATATATATATATATATATATATATATATATATATATATATTTATATATTATATTAACCATATATATATTTCTCTTATTTCAATTAGTTTTTTTTTTTTTAAATCCAATGTAAAAATATTTAATTTAATAACTAATTTTTTAATCATTTAATTTATCTTAATTTAATTTAATTTTTTTAATTTTAATTTTTTTTACTCTTTTCCCACGTCATTCCTTTTATTTATTTATCTGTTATTTTATTTATTATTTTTTTTTCTAAATTATTTTAATCCTTTTTAAATTTCTGGGTCTTTACACACCATCTCATCCCAATATAAAAGAGATCGACATCTCCTACCGTATAGTGCCTCAAACGGTGCCATGCCAATACTGGATTGGTAACTGTTATTATATGCGAACTCTATCAGTGACATGAACTGAGTCCAGCTACCCCCAAATTTAGAACACATGCACGGAGCATATCTTCTAGTGTCTGTATCGTCCTCTCAGTCTGACTGTCTGACTGAGGATGGAATGCTGTACTAAACGATAACTGAGACCCCAAAGCCTCCACCAAGCTCCTCCAAAATCGTGACATGAATCGCAGGTCTCAATCTGACGCAATAGATACAGGCACCCCATAAGAACGAATTATCTCCTGGACGTAAATCTCTGCCAATTGACTGAGGGAATAGCTGATCTTGATAGGGAGAAAATGGGCAGACTTAGTCAATCGTTCTACTATCACCCAAATCGCATTCTGACCATGCGATGTCGATAACAGCCCTGAAACAAAGTCCATGGATATATGATCTCACTTCAACTCTAGGATAAATAGTGGCTGCAATTGACCCGTTGGCCTCTGGTGCTCAGCTTTTACCTGCTAACACGTCAAGCACTGAGCTACATATTCAGCAATCTCCCTCTTCATCCACTCCACCAGTAAAACTCTCGCAGATCCCTGTACATTTTCGTACTACCAGGATGAATTGTATACACGGATCTGTGAGCCTCCTCTAAAATAGTCCTCCTAATGTCAGCATTAGAAGGAACACACAGTCTGGAACGAAATCGTAAAGCTCCGTCATCTGAAATGCAGAATTCATTTCCCTGACCACTCTGCACTCTGTCCATTACCTCTACCAATTCTGGATCTTCTTTCTGGGTAGCTTTAATTCTTTCCTGTAGAGTAGGCTGTACCACTAGGCTGGCGATACATACTGGAGTATTACTCTCTATTAACTCAATGCCAAGTTTCTCCAGATCCATCATGATCGGACGCTAGATCTCCATAGCTGCCAACGATGATACTCCAAACTTCCTGCTCAATGCATCAGCTACCACGTTTGCTTTCCCTGGGTGGTAACTGATAGCACACTCAAAATCTTTAATCAACTCCAACCACCTTCTCTGTCTCATATTCAATTCCTTCTAGGTGAAGAAATACTTTGAACTCTTATGGTCGGAGAAAATCTCGCATTGCTCGCCGTACAGGTAATGCCTCTAAATTTTCAGTGTGTGTACCACTGCAGCCAACTCAAGATCGTGGGTAGGGTAGTTCTTTTCATATTCTTTCAACTGCCTAAACGCATACACCACTACCCTGTCATGCTGCATCAATACACAGTCAAGTCCCTTTAAGGACGCATCACTGTAAATAGTGTACCCCTCACCCCCTGACAGAATGACTAACACTGGCGCCGTGACTAACCTATGCTTCAGCTCCTGAAAAACTCTGCTCACAGCAGTCATCACACTCGAATTTGACATTCTTCCTCGTCAGTCGTGTCGAGGGTCCTGACGAAACTGAGAATCCCTTAACGAAGAAACGGTAATAGCCAGCTAGCCCCAGGAAACTCCTAATCTCCTGAACATTTCTCGGTTTAGCCCAATTAACTACAGCCTCAATCTTGCTAGGATCTACAAAAATATCGTCTCCAGATACAACATGCCCCAAGAACACGACCTTCTCAAGCCAAAATTCACACTTACTGAACTTGGCGTATAATTTATTTTCCCAAAGTATCTGCAAAACCTGCCTCAATGTACCTCGTGCTCCTCATAGCTCCTCGAATAGACCAATACATTATCAATAAAAATAACAACAAACTGGTCTAGGTATTGGTGGAAGACTTGGTTCATCAAGTCCATAAATACTGCAGGAGCATTCGTCAGACCAAATGGCATAACGAGAAACTCATAATGCCCATACCTGGTCCTGAAAGTCGTCTTCGATACATCTTTTACTCTCATCTTTACCTGATGGTAACCTGACCTGAGATCAATTTTAGACTATACCCGTGTACCTTGGAGCTGGTCAAACAAATCATCGATACAGGGTAGAGGATACTTATTCTTGATTGTAACTTTATTAATCTCTCTGTAATCTATACACATCCTCATAGACCCGTCCTTCTTCTTTACAAACAACACTGGAGCTCCCCACGGTGATACACTAGGTCATATAAAGCCTTTATCAAGCAAATCCTGCAACTGATCTTTCAATTCTGCCAACTTTACCGGCGCCATTCAGTACGGTGCTTTAAAGATCAGCGCTGTACCTGGAAGTAGATCAATGGGAAAATCTACTTCACGGTCAGGCGGCAAACCCGGTAATTCATCTGGGAACACATCTGTAAATTCTTTTACCACAGGCGTATTGACAAGCTTCAATTCATTTTTTGACATTTCTTTTACAAAAGCCACAAATCCCAGACAGCCATTCTGAAGCAGTCTCCTCGCCTGAACAGTTGAGACCATCTGAGGTAAGGATTGCACTCATGACCCTGTAAATCTAAATTCTGGTTTCCCTGGAGGTCTGAATATCACTTCTCTAGCACGACAATCTATAATAGCAAAATTAGCCGCTAGCCAACCCATACCGAAAATAATGTCAAACCCATGCATATCTAATACCACAAAATCAGCAGAAAAAATCTTCCCCTAGACATCAACTGGACAACTATAAAGTACCCTACTACATCTCACCCCTGACTCGATTGGTGTAGCCACTAATAACTCGATATCTAATGATTGCGTTTCTGCCTCACATAACTTAACACACTCCAAAGACACAAACGAATGTGTGGCACCAGAATCAAAAAGTGCAATAACTTTAAATGAAAACATACTAACAGTACTTGTCACCACATCACCGATCACCTCAGCGTCGCCCAGCGTCAAAGCAAAAACCCTGGCTGGGGTCGTATTCCTCTACTGGCCTCCTCGTGGTGCCTGGTAACCTCCTCGTGCAGGTCCAGGAGCAAAAGCAGTACCAGTCTGTGTCGAACACTCCCTCATCATATGCCCTAGCTCCCCGCACCTGTAGCAGACACCTCGCCTGTCACGACACTCTCCCAGGTGCCTCTTCCCACAAGATGGACAAACTAGAGATGGCTGCACACCCTCGAAACCATGATTCCCAGTCTCCTATCTCTGGTCTCTATAATGGCCACCTCTCTTCCACGCAGCACAACCAACTCCCTACTGGGAACTGGAAGGTGCAAATCTCTTCTTCTATCTCTGTTCCTCAGCCTCCAACCGATCACCCATCTCCGCTATAGTGGCTCGGTCCACCAACTTGGCGAAGTCCTGCAACTTCAATATCGATACCTGCTTGTATATTTCTCTCCTCAAGCCTCTTTCAAATTGCCGTACCTTCTTTACCTCATCTGGAATGATGTACGGGGCGAAGCGAGATAGCTCAATGAACCTGACCGCATACTGCTATATTGACAGTTGTCCTTGCTTCAAATTCAAGAACTCCGCAATCTTAGCCTCCCTAGAAGAGGCTGGAAAATACCTATCGAATAGTATTTCTTTAAACCGCCCCATGTCATCTCCACAAGTATAGTCCTCTGCTGTTCTAATAATGTCACTGCTGACCACCATCTCTCGGCCTCCTTAGTCAGTTTATATGTGGCAAACAGTACCCTCTGTTCCTCAGAACACTGCAACACTACAAATATCTTCTCTATCTCCTGTACCCAGTTTTCTACAACTACAGGATCTGTCCCTCCTGAGAAAGCTGGAGTACTCATCTTTATGAATTTCTCGATCGCGCTACCGCGGCCTATAGACGGACCACCCTATTCCTTCGAACTTCTAGAAATCTCTGCCATAACTTGTTGTGCTACGTTGCGTAAGACTACATCTGAATCACTACCCGCAGCGCCTGAGGGTCCAACACCCTCACTCCCACTAGCTTGGGTACTATTACCACCAAGGTCCATCCTGAAATACATGTAACTTAACTCAAAACCTTCTTCTCTATGCATATCATCCAACTCATATAATATTTTCTCCTAAATCAATTCATCTCTCCTGATCTCAATTCAAGGTTCAATCCTGCAACCTAGATACCCAACCCGATGATAGTTTACAATGACTTTCCTGAAATCGCCACCTCAGGAAAATCACACAAACCACCACGGAAGTCATGCATCTAGACCACACAACTAGACCTCAAATCCCCTTATCCTATACTCTAGTATTAATACTGCTGCGCTTTAGAGTCTACAGAACTTAGTATCCTAGGTTCTGATACCAAATGTAGTGACCCTAAATTTCTTAACATATAATGTAATGTAATGTATAAAATGGTCAACCCGAACCCATGGGTAACAAGGACACCTGTCATCCACAGTAGAAACCTAAGCAGCAGTAAAAATAAATTCTCAAACATCCAACCACAAGATATAATACCAAAGTTTACTATATCATCAAAATACTATTACTATACAACCTCCAAAAAGTCAAAATAACACTAGGATCAAATAACAAAAACTCCCGATCCTAGTTCAACGCTTACCCTTCTAGTAGGGAAGCTCCAATCACTCAACGGCGGCCCTGGCCCACCGGTCTCTCTGGATTTCCTGAAAATCATTTAATGTTCAGGGTGAGACATTTCTCAGTAAGGGAAAATAAATTAAATACAGTTGTGTGGCAACATGAATATTTAATGCAATTATACATGTACAGTACGTTTCATAAATCGGGAAAACATTCATCATATCATACTGAATAATTATACATTTTCATATTTGCTAATAACTCATAGCATACATAAAACATCCATTATAACTATAATACTGAAAATATACCCAAGATGAATAGCTAGCTGGTGTCATGTATTACCCCCCACGACGGGTTGTGTTGCCCGAGGGTGGGACCCGACAATGGCTGGCCGACCACTACCGAATCAAATATGTCTGTAAGTACGATGGGCCTGCCACACCCTGGTTCGGACTGCTAGGTGGACGTCCACACTCTACTGAAAGTCATATCGACTATCCATCTCTCATCCCCTCGTGGGATGGTTAGCACTAATCTGAACGTAGATATCTGATCTACATATAGCTATGGTACCGAGCCCCTGAACTGAACTAAACTAACATTCAAATTCTAATAACATATAGTACATGGTAATATAGCATCTTTCATAATTTTATAAGTATGGCCTCGTGCCAAAAACATAAATACGGCCTCGCGCTGATAACATAAATACGGCCTTGTGCCAATAACATAAATACGGCCTCGTGCCGATAACATAAATACAGCCTCGCACCGATAACATAAATACGGCCTCGTGCCGCTAACATAAATACGGCTTCGTGCCGATAACATAAATACGGCCTCGTGCCGATAACATAAATACGGTATCGTGCCGATAACATAAATACATGGCCTCGCGCCAAAATCGTTTCAGGTGTGTATATATATATATATATATATATATATTCTGAAAATAAATCATTTATCATATATTCGTCAAATTCATCACAACATAACTCACTTTTTATAATACCTGAAATCATGCTTTGTTCGTAAAATTTTTCATATCATAATACATTTCACGTAAAATAATATTCATGCCACACATGTGCTGTTAAAAGTCATACTTCATATTCTAAAATCGAGTTTTTCTGACATCTCATACATACATATATATTTTAATCATCATAGCAGTATTTTCCCAATCGTACATTTCATTCGTAATAAACAGTTATAACATAAGCTTTTCTGAAAATAAATTTACTCATAATTAATTTTAATTTACATGAAAATTAACTACTTTAGTTTATTCCCTTACCTGACTACTGAGAAAGCCCTTAAAATATCCTAACCTGACCCCCATAGGATTTCCTACTCAATACCCTGAAACTGAAAATTTCCAATATTAAACCTCAGTATTTTCATGCGTACATCATTTCTTATAACCGTCATAAAGTCTAATTTAGCTTAAAAAGTCTTACCTCAACTCAGAGATGATTTCCAACTCACTTTCCCCAATGATCCACTCCGACAAACTCGTAGAGAACTTCACCAGAAGCGTTGTGGTGACTTCGGATTGTCGATTTGGCGTAAAACTGGCCCAAAATTAAAGAGAGAAGTGAGAGAGAGTCGTAGAGAGAAAGAGAGAGGAGAGAGAGAGGGACACTGAAAATGACAAAATATCTTGGTTTTCCACTATTTATACTGCCAGATTCGTCAACGAGACACGTCACTTCGTCGATGAATCCTTCAGTAAATTCGTTAACGAAGCCCTGTGTTCGTCGACGAAATTCAGAACAACCCAAACCGCCTCTCAGTATTTTCTCATCGACGAAACCCTATGTTCGTCGACAAAGCTTGACAGTTTTCCGTCTCTTCCCATTTCCATTTTTTCTCCCTCTTTATAATTTAAATTTCATTTTCATTCGGGTTGTCACACTAATGTTAACTTATCCCGCTTACTGAGAGATGTTTCACCCCATAATCTAAACATTTCAGGAAACCCAAACAGACGAGCGGAGCGAACTCCGAGATAAAGGAGGTTTTAGTACTACTCTAACTGCAGAGTAAGTAAAGTTGAGACCAAGATAGATTTTGTGTAATTCCTAGTATATTTATGGTCCTTTTTGGGGCTGTATATGTGAATTTACGAAAACAGTAAAACTTTGGTATCGTTCATAAGGTTGGGTATATCATGGTTTCCGCTGCATAGTTGACGTGTATGTATAGAGGTATCATTAGAGTTATTATTTTTATTATGTGGAAAAAAAATTTCATAGCAGGATTTACGGGGGCATTACAATTAGTTATTATATTTATTATTTATAAGGTAATTCAAAACCTATTAGCAGTTTTAAAAATTTCTAGTTCAATTATTTTAATTTTTACAAAAAAAATTAATTAAATAAATATTTTTGATTATCAAACTAAATTATAAAATTATGTGGAGATTTCAAGATATCAAAATATTATAATTTCTTTATTATCTTATAAATTAATTCATTTATTAATGATGATTATAGAAATTATCAAATCAATCACAATCAAATTATTAATTCATTATTAATAGTAGTTAAAAATATTAAATTTCAAAATTAAATCAAAAAAATCTATTCAATTTTAATGATTAATAAAACTATTAATTTAATTATTAGTATATATTATGAAAATTATTAATTCGATTACATTATATTACCAACTTAAGAAATAAATTATAAAATTACAACGAAATTTTGTGGAAGAAGTTCACTAGAGAAGTACAAAGGAGAATCATTTAATTTTTTAAAACTAACCAATGAAAATTATTTGATTGTAATGCATAAATATTTTCACTTTGGTGCTAAAATTACAAATTGAATTCTATGAAATTAATTTATGATATCCCCATATGTTATAATCAAATTTATTGAATGCTTGGATGACAACAAAATTTCTAGTTTATACTTATCTGGTTTCATAAATTTTATGTTTTTTAAAAATTCATACTCTTTTTTAACTATGCAATTAATTGCAACTAGTAGTTACATTGATACTAATTTAATAACTATTAGTGCGTATAAATATTAAATTACAAACTTATGTTGGTTTTAAAGTACTAACTTATAAGGATTTTTCAAAATATTTTAGTCATTTAAGTTATTTTCTTATAAATTAATTTATTTGTTAATAATAGTTATAAAAATTATAAATTCAATCACTATGAAATTATTAAATAATTATTAATAGCAGGTTAAAAAATTAAATTAGACATTTAAATTACAAAAATATAATCAATTATTAGTGATTATCAAAATTATTAATTTAATTAATAATTTTTAAAAAGATTAATTTAACTATTATTTTATTAATTTAAGAAATAAATTATAAAATAATAAAGAAATTTCACGGGATGGTTTTACATTTTATGAGTTTCTAAAAATTTATGTTTTTTTTTAATTATATGTAATTAACAACAATATTTTTATGGGTTAAAAAAATTATAGCGCGTCGTTATCAAAATTTTAATATACTTAATTACATAATTTAAATTTTATAATTAAATATTATTATTATTTTTTAAAAATCCTCCCCGTGCATATATGGATATGAAGGAGTAAATATATATTTATCTTGGTGCCCCCTAGCTGTGGCACTGCTAAGAGCACATCTACTTTTATGAAAGAGCAAATAATTCATATGTATATATAATGCATGCCAGCGGATTCCCTGTGGATTTCCCATCAGATCTGTTGTCTTTTTTTGTCAGTCCACCCTTGGCCTCCTCCTCTTTCTCCTTCCCTTGATACCATAAAAATGAAGTGGATGGCATTTGAAATTGGGGAAGTAACCGAGGCATGTGCTCAGGTCGGCACTATTTGCAGACAACGCACATGTCATGTGGTACCCATCCCAGCTGATTATCGACTTCCCCGTTCTTTTACCTCTATCCACCTCTCCACGTACCTCCGGCAACTAATAAGACGTGGAAAACATAATAACATACGTTAAGACTTTTACTGTTTGTGCTGGTCACCAAATTAAAGTCAGACTTTTTCAATTCCTATTTGTGAGATTGTTGCACTAAGTGTTTAGTCACTACTCCGATATTTTTGAGTTGGATGCAAAAATTATTGGAAAAATATCAACCAACAATCACAATAGAATAATTATTCTTCTCATATGCAAGTAAATATAGTATATCTGTACTTTTATATATGTTAAAAAATAAATAAATAAATAAACAATCACACCAAGTCACAAGAATACAAGTAATTTTTTACGTGAAAAACTTTCCCAGTGTGAGAAAGAAAAATCACGGGACCTAATCCAATTAAAACCTTCACTATCAACCAAATAATGGGTACACAAAATCTTCTTTAATCGCAATTAGAAACTACAAACATATCTCATCAAGATATCAACAATCTTGACAAATACTAAGAGAATTAGAGAGAATATACTAAAATCGTGGTTATTATTCATGTGCAAAAATCCTAACTCCTGAGCTCAAAATCTGATATCCATCGTTCAGATTATAGCTCCTTGAGTCGTGAACCTCTCCTTCAAATTTCAACTCGATCGGACCACAGACAAAGCGGGATCGGAGTCTTGATGAAATCTGGGCAATATGAGAAAAATCACATTTTTCTCTCTTTCTTTTGAGAAGTGACGGCTCCTCCCTTCTCCCCTATCTTTTTATAACTTCCTTTAGATTATCACACTAAAGGGTTGGATTTTGGGCTTTTAATAAAGCCTACTTAGGCTTTCCTCCACATGGAAAGAAATAACCTAACAAATTTCCCTATTTCTGACTATGTGGAGGGAATCGTCATCCCGGCGATCGAACAACAAACTTTAAGTTTCTCCCTTGGTAGTATCTTTGTCAGCATATTAGAACCATTATCATCAATGTGAACCTTCTCAAGTTCTAGTAACTTATCGTTCAAAGCATATCTGATCCAATGGTATCGTACATCAATGTGCTTCGATCTTGCATGGAAACTAGAATTCTTAGTAAGATGAATAGTACTCTAACTATCTCAAATCAACACATACCTCTACTACTCGAAACCAAGTTCTCACAAGAACTTCTTTGCCCATAGCAACTCTTTAGTCGCTTCCGTTGCTGTAATGAACTCTGCCTCTGTCGTAAAAAGAGTAATACACTTTTGAAGTCTCGATTGCCAAACTATAGCCCCACTTGCAAAAGTTATCAAATAGCCCAAAGTAAACTTACGAGTATCCACATCTCCTGCCATATCTGCATCTGTGTAGCCAACTAACAATGGTTGTCTATTTCCCAAACCAAGTCTTAAACTAGAAGTGCCTCGAAAATACCTCATGATCCACTTCATTGCATTCTAGTGCTCTCTTCCCGAATTTGACAAGAATCGGCTAACTACACCAACTGCATAGGCTATATCTGGTCTTGTGCAGACCATTGCATACATCAAACTTCCTACTACTGAGGCATAAGGAACTCTTTCCATGTCTTCCTTTTCTTTATCTGTAGAAGGACATTCCGTAGTACTTAGTCTGAAGTGGGTAGCAAGAGGAGAGCTAACCACTTTAGCTTTGTCCATATTGAACCTCTCAAGCACTTTCTCAATATACTCCTCATGTGACAAATATAGCTTCTTGCCACTCCTGTCACGACTGATTCTTATGCCAAGAATTTTCTTTGCTGGCCCCAAATCCTTCATAGCAAATGACTTACTCAATTGCTTCTTCAACTGGTCAATCCTTGAAGCATTCCTGCCAACAATCAGCATGTCATCCACATAAAGTAGTAAGAAAATAAAATCATCATCAGAGAATTTATGAAAAAATACACAGTGATATGAAGTTATCTTCTTGTAGCCTTGCTCCCCTATAACAGACTCAAACTTCTCATACCACTGTCTCAGTGCATGTTTCAAACCATATAGGCTTTTCTTCAGCTTGCACACATAATCCTCTTTCCCTTCCACTCTGAAACCCTCTGGCCGCTTCATATAAATCTCTTCCTCCAAATCACCATGAAGGAAGACAGTTTTCACATCCATCTACTCAACTTCCAAGTCAAGACTAGTTGCTAAGCCGAGTACTATACGGATCGATGACATCTTTACAATTTGAGAGAAGATCTCATCAAATTAAATACATTTTCTCTGAGCGAACCCTTTTATAACCAATCTAGCTTTGTGTCGTGGCCGTGAAGAGAACTCATTTGGCTTCTTCTTATAAATCCACTTTCTCCAAAAAAAAATTTTGTAACGTCCTGTTTATCTTACTATACAATCAACCACATTAAATATCATTAACTTATAATATAACAAAGTCAACCCGAACCCGTGGGTAACGGGGACACACCTGTCGTACCCAACAGACACCTAAGCAACGGTAAATATAAATTTCATCTACCCAACCATAAAATACAATATCAGAGTTACTTACATTCCACCATATTTTTGTAGATGTATATATACAATCCTCAAAAACATCAAAAGATAAAACTAGGATCTTACATCAAAAACCTACTCACACTAGTTCAAAACTCACCCTTCTAGCAGGGTAGAACATTTGCTTTAACGATGCCGAGCTCGGTCCACCTATGTGACGCCCCGATTTTCGTAATTTTTTTTACAATAAATAAATAAATACTCACTCACCATCAACAACATCTATAAATCGGCCACGTCAACAACTCTATTACCATTCATATGACCCGACCCGCATTGGGAACTAGGTAAAAATTTATTTCATTCATATAACCTAACAGCGAAAAACAGTATATACGTAACAGTCAAAATACAATACCCAGAATATCAACATACATATATATAAATATCACCACCCCATACTCAAAAACAACTCAACTCTAGGGGAATTACACCTCCCCTAGTCCAAAACTCACCCTGTAAGTCAGGGTCTTAGCTCCCTATGGTCACGGAGCTCTATCACCTGGCCTATCCCTGTTCCTTGAAAATTTTAGATAATTTGGGTGAGACACGTCTTAGTAAGAAGGAATAAATTATTTACAATGTGTGACCATATGAGTTCAATTATAATACACTTTACTTTTCAAATTATCATTTCATCTGAGAAAATACATTGATATACACATTCTCATAATCATATAAATATACCATACAAGCTTTTATAAGCTTTAAAACCATTTCTCAAATTCAATGATTTTCAACACATAATTATCCATGAAGTTCCTAAGAATAGGAAATATTACCCGCTTATACAGGTAGCTTCCCTCTGCCCTAACACGTTATGCAGCCAGGTATGACCATATCTAATACCTACAAAAGCACTCACCTTACTCAGTAAGCCCTCAGGCGGAGAGTTTCACTTCGCCTCAATTATTTATATTATTAACTCACACAGTTCCATTTCTCAATTTTATCATTCTCTGTTTCTCATTTTTCATTCTTTCTTTCATTTCTCATTTTAGCCAATTTTATCATTCTTTCACTTTTCATTTCCATTTTACTTTCCGACTCATCAGTATCCTTGGTATCAAATACCAACATCACGTCTGTAACTCATAGACACCCTGAGGATATTTCTTTCCACGCCATGCTTCCCCCCATGGTCAAGGTTGTGCGTCCCGAAGGCTGGATCTAACTGTAGTTGGCCAACCCAGTTAGATCAAAATATCATATCACATATTGCGTCTGTAGTACGACTGGCCAGCCTATAGCCCTGATCCGGACTCAGGGGGCCCAAAATCCCTACAAAATGGCTTAGTCGACTATCACACCACACGCTCCAAGAGTCTGTGTGGTTGCACTACACCATTAGCAATGGTATCGTGCTCAATGTCACAACTATCCATCGGGGTTCACTACCACATACTCACAATCATTATGTTGTATTGACATTTCATCAATCATATTTCAATTCCATATTGCAGTATTCATATTTTCCATTTCCACATTTTAGTATGTCCATATCAATATACATCATTAATCACATATCACTATATCTCAATTCACTTCAATATAAATGTTTTCATCATTTTCTGTGCACATTCCATCATCTCATAATAGTACATATCATATTTCACGTATTTCCACATTTTTCAAAATACCCATATCAGTAATTTGTAAAATTTCATTTTTAATGCAAATAATTTTCCACTCACATACAAATGTCATATTTCATTATTTTCCACTAATCACATCAATCATTCTCATTCCAATATTTTCTCAGAAAATACTCATCGTTATATTTCACATTTTTCAACACATGTGATGTGTCACACAGTTTTCATCTAATATTCATAATATATTAATTTCACACTCCAAAACATCATAATTTAATATTACTCAAATGCCACGCAATTTATCTAATATTTATATCATAATAACTTTCAGGAAAAATATCATATTCTCATTTTCACATATTAATTCAAACAGTAATTCTAAAAAAAATATTGCTATAATTTATTCTCCTTACCTGACTTAGTGAGAGTCTCGTTAGAACCTCAAATCCTACGCCCTTGGCGCCCGAAACTCAAATCCTACAATTTTCATTTTTCCTAGATTAATTAACTCATTTCCCCAAAATAATACCCATCTAACCTTCCCTAAGCTCCATATACCCCAAATCAACATTTAAACTAATATTTAACACCCCCACTTAATTTTTTGAATTATGCCTGCGGGTCTCAAAATTACACTCGCGGCGCTCACCCAGATCCTAAATTCTGAAAATCCTACTTCAACCTCAGATGCTCAATATTCTAGAATTTATAAATCAACCCTAATTAATTAAAAATAAGCCCCTTAATAACCCCCATATCCCAAATTTGAGGTTATGCCCACGACGACCCCACGAGAAATCCATTTCCCTAGACTTGTAGAGAATTACCCCTAGATTCTCATGGTAGTGTCCGATCGTCAATTGGACTTATAATTTGCAAGAAATTGAGGAAAAAGGAGAAATTAGCTTACCCCAAGGGATATGCCTATGTCGCTCCTACCACCAATTCACTCCAGTAGAAATGATGGCAACGGAAAATGGAGTCTAGCGGTATCTTTCAATTTCCAATCGGGCGAGAATTTGTCACGAAATTGAGAGAGAGAGAGAGAGAGAGAGAGAGAGAGAGAGAGAGAGAGAGAGAGAGAGAGAGAGAGAGAGAGAGAATTCTGCACGCAGAATAAAACAGAAGGAAACAAAAATGGGGGAGACTCCTACAATTCCAACGTGAATCTCTTGAAGCTTCTGCTTCAGGAGATAAGGCTTATATATATAATAATTAATATTAATAATAATATATTTTATTAATAAAAATAAAAATAAATTTTAATTTTTTTTCTTTTTTTAATTAATTAATTAATTAATTTTTTGAGTCACCCCACTAATCTTGAATAATTATTTTTGGGGTTATTACATTCTCCCCTCCTTATAAAAATTTCGTTCTCGAAATTTTCTATTCATCTGCTTCTCATCCTTGGAGAGAACACTTACAATTTTATTAATTACCCGCACTTATGGCAGAGGAATACCATGGTTACAACGAGGGTTCTGGGAGATTACAACTATTCAAAATTCTCTCAAAGCCATTCATATTTCTAAACTAAAAACTCTATCTATCCTACGTACACTACACAAATAAAAATACACAATATTATTCCTTTTACTCTGATTGGCTCAACTCTAAATTCCACTGAATAAGTGTGAATATCTTTGACGCGTCTAGTCCTCTAATTCCTAGGAAGCCTCCTCAATGACATAGTTGTGCGACAAAACTTTTACCAGTGGAATCTTCTTCGTGCGTAAATCTTGTTCCTTCCAGTCAAGAATCTGCACTGGCACTTCCTCATAAGCTAAAGTGTCTCCCAACTCCAGTGCTTCATAGCTGATCACATGGGAGGGGTCTAAGAAGTATTTCCTCAGCATAGAAACATGGAATACGTCATAGATCCTAAATAGGACCGGTGGTAATGCCAATTGATAGACAACTAGACCCACTCTTCAAGAAGCTCGAATGGTCCAATATACCTAGGGCTCAACTTACCCTTCCTCCCAAGACTCATAACTCTCTTGATTGGTGCCACCTTCAGAAATACATGATCTCTTGCGTCAAACTCTAGTTCTCTCCGATGAGTATTTGCGTAACTCTTCTGCTGGCTCTATGCTGTTCTAATCCTGTCTTTGATGAGTCTGACTTTATCCTGAGTCTGTTGTATCAGCTCTAGCCCCAACATCTGTCTCTCCCCAATCTCATCTCAGTATAACAGGGATCGACACCTCCTGCCAGATAGCGCCTCATACGGTGTCATCCCAATGCTGGCCTGGCAGCTATTGTTATACGCAAACTCGTCCAGTGGCAAATATTGTATCCAACGACCTCCAAAGTTCAGCACGCATGCTCGCAGCATATCCTCTAAAATTTGTATTGTCCTCTCCGTCTTCCCATCTGTCTGAGGATGAAACGTTGTGCTAAACGACAACTGAGAACCCATGGCCCCATGGAGACTCTTCTAAAAACAAGATGTGAACCATGGGTCTCTTTCTGAAACTATGAACACTGGGGCACTGTGAAGCCTAACTATCTCCTAGATATATAATTTATCCAATCTGTCAATCGAGTAGCTAACTCTGATCGGCAAAAAGTGAGCAGTCTTTGTCAGTCGATCCACCACTACCTAGATAGCGTCCTGTCCATGCAAAGTCGATGACAATCCTGTAACGAAATCCATCGCTATATGCTCCCACTTCAACTCTTGGAATGTGGAGTGGCTGCAAAGACCCCGCCGATCTCTAATGCTCAGCTTTCACTTGCTGGCACGTCAAACACTGATCCACATACTGGGCTATCTCCCTCTTTATGTTGCTCCACTAGAAGGACTCGCGAAGATCCCTGTACATTTTAGTGCTACCTAGATATACAGTATACAAGGACCGATGTGCTTCCTCCAAAATAACCTTCTCGATCTCAGGGTTGGCAGGAACACATAATTTGGTACAGAACCTCAAGGCTCTCTCATATAAGATACTGAACTATGTTTCCTTACCATCCTATATCTTCCCCATAAGCTCTACTAGTTCTGCATCATTTCTCTGAGTTACTTTAATTCTCTACTATAGAGTCAGCTGCAAAACCAAGTTATCAATAAACGCCCGGTGATTGCCCTCTACCAGCTCCACACTGAGCCTCTCTAGATCCATCTGGATCAGATGCTGAATCTCCACTGCAGACACAGATGAATCCACTGATTTTCGACTCAAAGTATCAGTGAGCACATTAGCCTTTCCTGGGTGGTAGCTGATAGTGCAGTCGTAATCCTTTATTAACTCCAGTCATCTTCTCTGCCTAATATTTAATTCCTTTTGTGTGAAGAAATACTTTAAACTTTTATTGTCAGTAAACATCTCACACCTACCTCCATATAGATAGTGCCTCCAAATCTTCAACCCATAAACAACTGTTGCCAATTCTAGATCGTGGGTAGGGTAATTCTTCTCATATTCTTTCAATTTTCATGAGGCATAGGCTATCACTCTCCCTCGCTGCATCAACACGCACCCAACCCTTTATGGGACGCATCACTGTAAATTACGAACCCCTCTTCTCCTGAAAGAATTGTCAACACAGGCGTAGTGATGAGTCATTGTTTCAATTCCTAGAAGCTCTGTTCACATTCATCAAACCACTCAAAATTTACTCCCTTCCTAGTCAATCTGGTCAATGGGCCGGACAGTCTAAAGAAACCCTCAACAAACCTGCGGTAGTACCCAACCAATCCTAGGATACTCCTGATCTCGTGCATGTTCTTTGGTCGTACTCAGTCTACTACCACCTTAGTCTTACTCAGATCAACATAAATACCACCCTTGGATATAACGTGTCCAAGGAATGTAACTTGTTCCAACCAGAACTCGCACTTCTTGAGCTTCGCATATAGCTTCTTCTCTCGCAACACTTGAAGCACTATACTCAGATGCTCCTCATGCTCCTTTAGGCTCTTCGAATACACCAGTATATCATCAATAAACACTACCACAAACTGATCCAAATACTAGTGAAAAACCCTATTTATCAAATCCATAAACACTGCAAGAGCATTCGTTAACCCAAATGGCATAACCAGAAATTCATAGTGTCCATACCGTGTTCTAAATGTCGTCTTCGAAACATCTTCCGCATGACTTTCACCTGATGGTACCTGGAGCGTAAGTCTATCTTCGAAAAGATCTGTGTCCCCTATAACTGATCAAACAAATCATCGATACGCGGGAGCGGGTATTTAATTCTTGATAGTTGTTTTATTTATTTCTCAGTAGTTGATGCACAACCTCATAAACCCATCCTTCCTCCTCATAAATTAAATCGGTGCTCCCCAAGGTGACACACTGGACCGAATAAACCTCTTATCTAACAGTTCCTGCAACTATTCTTTCAATTCTTTCAGCTCTTCCGGTGCCATTCTATACAGCGCCTTCAAAATCGGCATTGTACCCAGAGCCAGATCAATAATAAACTCTACCTCACAATCAGGAGGTAGTCTCGGTAAATCCTCGTGAAATACATCAGGAAAATCCCTCACAACTGGGATATCCTTCACCCTCAGCTCCCATTCCGATACTGCCTTCACACAGGCTAAATATCCCTGACAGCCTTCTGATAGCAATCTGCGTGCCTGAATAGCAGATAGTAACTGGGGTGGGGTGCGCATACATGATCCCACGAATCCGTACTCCTTTCCCTCTGGAGGTCTGAACATTACCTCTGTCTGATGGCAATCAATGCTGGTATAGTGGGCAGCTAGCCAATCCATTACCGAGATTATCTCAAACCCATGCATATATAGAGCCACCAGATTAGCTGACAAAGACCTCCCCTGAATACCCACTAGACAGTCCTAGAGTACCTTTCTGCATATCCCTACAGCCCCAGTCGGCGTAGCAACGGACAAACTAATATCTAACTACTAAGGTTCAAACCCACACAACTTCACATATTCTCAGGCGATAAAGGAATGAGTTGCCCCAAAATCAAACAAGACAGTAGCTTTAAATGACAGTATTGAAACAGTACTTGTCACCACATCTTCTACCGCCTCAGCATCTCCCGGCATCAGTGCATAAACTCGTGCCAGAGCAGTATTCCTCTGCTGTCCACCTTGAGGTGCCTGATAGCCTCCTCTATATGGTGAGGAGCAGTTGTTACCACTAGAGGTGCCTGACATTTCCTCACGATATGCCTAGGCTAATGGCACTGATAGTAGACAACCTCCCTCGCTTGGCACTCTCTTAGGTGGCTCCTCAAACATCTGGGACGAGGAGGGGGCATCTGTCTGCCCTGTACTGCTCGATCTCCTCCTCCCTATCTGTAACGACCCTTAATTTCTTAATATAAAATGTAATATAATAAATGAAAAAGTATACCCGAACCCGTAAATAACAGGGACACTTGTCAATTACAGCGGAAACCTAAGCAGCAGCAAGCATAAAATCTAAATCATCCATCCATAAAGTATAATACCAGAGTTTACTACAACATCATGTAACTGTATTTATATACATCCTCATAAAACATCAAAATAACTCTTGGGTCAAACACAAAATAATTTTGATCCTAGTACAAAATCTTACCCTCCTAACGGGGTAATATCCCTAACTCAATGGCGGCCACAACCCGCCGGTCACTCAGGGTTTCCTGAAAAATTAATTAATGTTAGGGGTGAGACACATCCCAGTAAGGGAAAATAAACTAAATATAGCTGTGTGGCAACATAAACATTTAATGCAATTATACATATACAGTACATGTCATATTTTCGTAAATGTTCATCATATCATACTGAGTAATCACATGCTTTCATATTTTCTAATAAGTCATATCGTACATAAAACGTTTGTTATAACTGATAATACTGAAAACCTACCCAGGATGAATAGCTAGCTAATGTAATGTATTACCCCTTATGACGGGTTGTGCAGCCCGAAGGCAGGACCCGACAATGGCTAACCAACCACTATCGAGTCATATATGTCTGTAAGTACGATGGGCCCGCCACACCCTGGTCCGGACTGCCAGGTGGACGTCTACAACTCTACACTGAAAGCCATATCGACTATCCATCTCCCACCCCCTCGTGGGGTGGTTAGCACAAGTCTGAACATAGATATCTAATCTATATAGCTACGGTACCGAGTTTCTGAAACTGAACTAAACTAACATCCGGGTTCTGATAACATATAGTACATGATATTATAACATATTTCATAATTACGGCCTTGTGCCGAATATTTCGTAAATACGGCCTTGCACCGAAATCATACATACATACGACCTTAGGCCGATACGACCTTGCGCCAAAATCATACATATATACATGCGTCATTCTAAAAATAATCATTTAATCATATATTTGTCAGAATCATAATGTACTGTATACTTTCATAATTTCTCAAATCATACTGCATTCATATCATCATCATATCATAATATTTTCCCACGTAAAATAATATTCATGTCACACATTTACTGTATAAAACCATACATTGCATTTTAAAATCATACTTTTTAGCATCTCATACATATATATACACATTTCAACATATAGCAGAATTTTCTTAAACGTACATTTTCCTTCGTAATATATAGCTATAATACATGCTTTCCCAAAAATAACTTTTCTTATAAGTAATAATAATTTGTATGAAAATGACTACTTTAGTTTATTCCCTTACCTGGCTACTGAGAAAGCCCCTAAAATATCCCGATCTAACCCCTATAGGATTTCCTAATCAATACCCTGAAACTGAAAACTCCCAATATTAAACTTCAGTATTTCTACGTGTATATCATTTCCTATAACTGTCATAAGACCAAATTTGGCTTAAAAAGCCTTACCTCAAGTTAGGGATGATTTCCAACTTGCTTTCACCAACGATCCGCTCCGGCAGATTTGGAGAGAACTTCCCCAGGAGCGTCGTGGTGACTTCGGATTGTTGATCCGATGTAAATCTAGCCCAAAATCTATGAGAGAGAGAGAGGGCTGAAGGGGAGAGAGAGAGAGAGAGGGCCGAAGGGGAAAGAGAGAGAGAAGAGAGTTTACTTAGTTATGAAGTTAAAATTTTGGATTTTTCTATTTATAGAACTGGATTCGTCGACGAGCCACGTCATTCGTCGATGAATCCTTCATTAATTTCATCGACGAAATTCAGTCCTCGTCAACGAAATTCAGTCGGCTTAAAACGCCTCTCGATATTTCTTCATCGATGAAATTCAGTCTTCGTAAACGAATTCTCTTAAGCCCTTGTCGACGAATCCCTTGTATTCGTCGACGAAGCCCTGATGATCCCCCCCTCGGTTATTACTTCCAAAGTGCAATGTCGTCGACGAACGCAAGTTGACTTCCTCCTTCTATTACTGGTTTCATTTCCCTTCCTCTTTATTTTCTAAATTCCATTTTTATTCGGGCTGTCACACTGTCCCTATCCCCCTCTACTATCATATCTCCTCCATGGCCCTCAACTGGACCCTGCCTGAAAATCAGAAGGTGCGGGCCTCTTCCTCTAGCTCTATGCTGCTGCGCCTCTCTATATGCTACTCTCAATCACCGTAGCCCTGTCCGCTATCTCTGAAAAGGTCTGAGCTCGAAAACCTACCACCTGCTCATACAAGTTCTGTCTTAGGCCCTCCTTAAACTCCCTTGCCTTCCTCTCCTCATCTGGAACCAGATACGAGGCAAACCGGGACAGCTTAACGAATCTTGCTGCATACTGCTACACCGTCATAGACCCCTATGTCAGATGTAGAAACTCCGATGCCTTTGCACTCCTAACTGTAGCAGGAAAGTACCGCTCGAAGAAAATCTCCCTAAAGTGACTCCACATCATCGCAATAGGGTCTGGCCTCTGCTCCTTCAACAATCTCACTGACCTCCACCAGCACTTTGCTTCCCCGGTCAATTTAAATGTAGAAAATAACACCCTTTGCTCGTCTGTACATGAGAGGACTGCCAGTATATCCTCTATGTCCTGAACCTAGTTCTCTGCTACCAATGGGTCCGCTCCTCCAGCAAAAGACAGGGGTCGCATACGTGTAAACTACTCGATTATGCAGCTCCACTCCCCTGAGCTCTTGGCCATCTCAGCCATCACCTGCTGAGTGATGCTATGCAACACCACGTCGGGGTCTCCACCACCCATACTAGAAGGTCCTACTCCATCACCTCCCGCATTTGTGTTACTGTTCCCCAGATCCATCCTGCAAAGGATACAACTAATCTTAGTAAACAATTACTATCACACAACCAATACACTGCTATAATTCATAAATTACCCTTCTACGACCCTTTATCTTCACATCCATAATCCTCATTTAGTATTCAGTCCTACCACTCAAAAACAAGACCCAGCGATAGTATCCATGGTTTTCCTGAAATCGTCACCCTAGGAAAAACACAGAAATAACCCCAGTACTCCTGCCTCTAGGTCTCAAGATGGAACCCTAAATTCTTACCTCATCCTTAAACAATCACTAACACACATTCCCAACTACCCGTCTCCTATTTTCCTCAAAATCCACTCCTATACTCTAGTATTGTATTCCACTGTCTACTAAAGTCTGCAGAACCTAGCAACCTAGGCTTTGATACCAAACTGTGACGCCCCGATTTTCGTAAATTTTTTTATAATAAATAAATAAATACTCACTCATCATCAACAACATCCATAAATTGGTCACGTCAACAACCCTATTACCATTCGTATGATCCGACCCGCATTGGGAATCAGGTAAAAAGTTATTTCATTCATATAACCTAACAGCGGAAGACGGTATATACGTAACAGTCAAAATACAATACCCAGAGTATCAACATACATATATATAAACATCACCACCCCATACTAAAAAACAACTCAACTCTATGGGAATTAGACCTCCCCTAGTCCAAAACTCACCCTGTAAGTTAGGGTCCCAGCTCCCTAGGGTCATGGAGCTCTATTACCTAGCCTATCCCTGTTCTCTGAAAAATTTAGATAATTTGGGTGAGACACGTCTTAGTAAGAAGGAATAAATTATTTATAATGTGTGGTCATATGAGTTCGGTTATAATACACTTTACTTTTCAAATCATCATTTCATTTGAGAAAATACATTGATATACACATTCTCATAATCATATAGATATACCACACAAGTTTTTATAAGTTTTAAAACCATTTCTCAAATTCAATGATTTCCAACACATAATTATCCGTGAAGTTCCTGAGAATAGGGCAGATTACCCGCCCATACAAGTAGTTTCCCTCTGCCCTAGCACGTTATGCAGCCAAGTATGACCACACTTTCTTTCATTTCTCATTTTAGCCAATTTTATTATTCTTTCACTTTTCGTTTTCATTTTACTTTTCAGCTCATGAGTATCCTTGGTATCAAATACCAACATTGTGTCTGTAACTCATGGCCACCCTGAGGATATTTCTTTCCATGCCATGCTTCCCCCATGGTCAAGGTTGTGCGGCCTGAAGGTTGGATCTAATCGTGGTTGGCCAACCCGGTTAGATCAAAATATGATATCACATATTGCGTTTGTAGTACGATTGGTCAGCCTATAGCCTTGATCCGAACTCAGGGGGACCCAACAACCCTACAAAATGGCTCAGTCAACTGTCACGCCACATGCTCCAAAAGTCTGTGTGGTTGCACTACACCACTAGCAACGGTACCGTGCTCAATATCATAACCATCCATTAGGGTTCACTGCCACATACCGGCAATCATTTCAGTATGTCTATATCAATATACATCATTAATCACATATCAGTATATCTTAATTCATTTCAATATAAATGTTCTCATCATTTTATGTGCACATTCCATCATCTCATAATAGTACATATCATATTTCATGTATTTCCACATTTCTCAAAATACTCATATCAGTAATTTGTAAAATCTCATTTTTCATGCAAATAATTTTCTACTCACATACAAATACCACATTTCATTATTTTCCACTAATCACATCAATCATTCTCATTCCAATATTTTCTAAAAAAATACCCATCGTTATATTTTGTATTTTTCAACACATGTGATGTGTCACACAGTTTTCATCTAATATTCATAATATATTAATTTCACACTCCAAAACATCATAATTTAATATTACTCAAATGCGACACAATTTATCTAATATTTATATCATAATAACTTTCAGGAAAAATATCATATGCTCATTTTCACATATTAATCCAAACAGTAATTCTAAAAAAATACTACTATAATTTATTCTCCTTACCTGACTTAGTGAGAGTCTCGTTAGAACCCCAAATCCTACGCCTTTGGCGCCCAAAACTCAAATCCTGCAATTTGCATTTTCCTCAGATTAATTAATTCATTTCCCCAAAATAATACCCATCTAACCTTCACTAGGCTCCATATACCTCAAATCAACATTTAAACTAATATTTGACACCCCAACTTAATTTTCTGAATTATGCCTGCGGGTCCCAAAATTACACCCGCGACGCTCACCCAGACCATAAATTTTGAAAATTCTTTGGCCCTAAATTTTGAAAATTCTTACTTCAACCTCAGATGCTCAATATTATAGCATTTTTAAATCAACCCTAATTAATTAAAAATAGACCCCTTAATAACCCCCATATCCGAAATTTGGGGTTGTGCCCACGACGACCCCACGAGAAATCCATTCTACTAAACTTGTAGAGAATTACCCCTATATTCTCGTGGTGGTATCTGATTATCAATTGGGCTTATAATTTGAAAGAAATTGAGGAAAAAAGAAAAATTAGCTTACCCTAGGAGATACGCTTACACCGTTCCTACCACCAATCCGCTCCAATAGAAATGACAACAACAGAGAATGGAGTCTAGCGGTATCTTCCAATTTTTGATTGGACGAGAATCCGTCATGGAACTGAGGAGAGATGGAGAGAGAACGAGAGGAGAGAGAGAGAGAGAGAGAGAGAGAGAGAGAGAGAGAGAGAGAGAGAGAATTCTGCATTCAGAATAAAACAGAAGGAAACAAAAAAAGGGGGGCTCCTACAATTCCAACGTGATTCTCCTAAAGCTTCTGCTTCAGGAGATAAGGGTTATATTTATATATAATAATAATAATAATAATAATAATAATAATAATAATAATAATAATAATAATAATAATATATTTTATTAATAAACATAAAAATAAATTTTAATATTTTTTTATTTTTTCTAATTAATTAATTAATTTATTTTATTTTATTTTCTTTGGAGTCACCCCACTAATCTTGTATAATCATTTTTGGGGTTATTACAACCTATCTTTCTGGGTTCCCTAAAATGGTTTAAAGTTAGAGTGTGACACGTCTCAATAAGGGAAATAAATTGAATACAGTTGTGTGACAATATGAATATTTGCATATTAAATAAATATACAGTACATATTACATGCCTGAAAATACAGATAATATCATAACTGAACAAACATACAATTTCATAGTTATACTAAATCATATTGTATCTTAATGTTTATAAAATCATCTGCTATAACTAGTAGTATTGAAATATACTCAGAATGAATAGGTAGTTGGGATCATGTATTACCCCCCATGACGGGTTGTGTAGCCCGAAGGCGGGACCCAACAATGGCTGCCCGACCACTGCCGAGTCAAAGATATCTGTAAGTACGATGGGCCCGCCACACCCTGGTTCGGATTGTCAGGTAGACGTCTACAATTCTACATGTCACATCGACTATCCATCTCCCACCCCCTTTACTAGTAGGGGTGGTTAGCACAAGTCTGAACTGAACTGAACTGTGCAGTTACAATACCGTGCTCCTGAAAAATGATATGAACTATCATCTGGATTCTAATAACATAGAGTACATGATTGTTTACTATTTTAACATAAATAGATTGATAACATTTTCTAAATTCTGTCATAACATAAATAATCACGACCTTGCATCGGATAACATACATGTAGTACTCTCTCTCTCTCTCTCTCTCTCCTTTTTTTTTTATTATTAGTTGAATATAGTTAAATATTATTTATTGAGGTTTATTGAAAAGTTTTAATTTTTGAATATTGTTTAGGGTGTTTTATTATTATTGAAGTTATTTAATTATTTATTTTCTCTCAATTACGTTTAGCGGTAGATTTAAGTAGTAGGTCGAGTTATTTAATTATTTATTAAAGTTCAGGTTGGTTTCTTGAAAGAAAAAATAAAGAAAAAAATAAAAATAAAAAAGAAAAAATATTTTTTTTTTAGATTTAAATCATTTTCTTTCTTAAAAATTCAAGTTTTGTTGAGTTCTACTTAGTTAAATTAGTTTTTCTTAAAGTCAGAATTTTTTTCCTATCGTGTTCCGTATTATTTAGTTTTTAAAGTTTTAATTTTTGTTCTACTTCTTGATTGCGTAAAAAAGGTTGGTTCTTGTTGAAGTTAGGTTTGACTGAGTTTTTCTATTGTATGTTTAAGCTATTAGGCAGGTTATCATCTTTAAGTTTCATTCTGAAGTTTAACGCGTATTTCGATGTCTGCTTGATTAGACTTAGGTTTTTCGTTCTTGTTATTTAATTCAGTGCATGCTAGGATTAGGGTTTAATTTACATGTTTGTTTAATTTGTTAAACGAAATCTCAAACAATCTTGAAAATCCCGAATCTGAACTAAGTTCGGAAACTTTTTAATTTCCATTGGAAAAACGTAAAATTTGAGATTAAACCGCATTCTCTTAGAAGACAATCTAACCTTTGGGCTGAATATTACACGACAAAACTCCTATACTTGGGATAACTTATGAGCTGCTCATTTTTCAAGTGAGTCAAGTTTTTGGCGCTGTTGTCGAGGAATGTCGGTCTTAGTCTCAAAATAGCGTTTTCCCATCATTTTAATTAGTCTCATGAAAAAGAAAAAGAAAAAAAATAAAAAAATTTGAGTTTTGAAAAAAAAAAAACAAATAAATATGGCTGCACCTGCACCACGCACGCTTATGGATTTTTTGCAGCTTCAATACATCACTGGACCATCTTACACTTTTTTATCTAATGAAGAACTTGATTTCATGATGCAACGCGGGAGGACGTCATTGCTACCTCAGTTCTATGGGACGGAATCTGAGTGCCTTTATCGACATCTATTAGAGTTCGAGTTGACTTGCAATATTTTTTTTTTCTCGTACTAGAACTGATGAATCTACTAGACTACATTTATGTCTTGCCTCTTTGAAGGATAGAGCACAGATATGGTTTAATTCCTTGAGACCTCACCCTATCACTAATTGGGCTGATATGGAGCATGAATTTCTGCATAAGTTTTGTCCCTCACGGAGAATTCAATTTTTGCAGGAATAGATCATTTAGCTTGTGTAGCAGGGTGACGAGACTTTTCGAGCTTGCTGGGAGAGATTCAAGGATCTGCTAAATACTTGTCCACATCACGGGTTTGAATCATGGAGGTTAGTAAATTATTTCTATACAGCTCTTACTCTTGATTGCAAACACTTTGTCCAGACCAGGTGCAATGGAGAACTATTTAGTAAGGAATTGGATCAGGCACTATTATTCTTTGATTACCTAGCTGAAAGTGTCCCACAGTGGAATACACGATACAATCAGACACCTATGATAGTACAACCCATCAGCACAATCAGTGGTGGAGATACATATGAACCAACATATTACTCAGACACCCTTTTGCCTCAGTATCAGCCACAACAGATCCTTCAAAGCTGTGCGCTGTTAGGATTTCCTAATGATAGCATGACGCAGATGGCGAATATGCTCCAACAATTCATGCAAATTCAAATCAATTAGTATACTCAGGACTTAAATGAATTACGGGACGCTGCTAATGTGATAAGCACGTGGTTGGATATCTTAGAATAAGAGGAATTTTCCATGGAACCTCAGCCTAATCCTCAAGAATACCAGTAGTAACAACAACAGACACATAATGTTTCTCTTGAAACAACAGAGGCTGCCATTACTTCGAGATGCGGGAAAGAAGTTTGCCAACCTGAGATGTTTATTGCCAAACAACCAATTGTTCTAACACGTGAAGTTACGACTGAAACAAATGAAGCTGAAGAAAAATCAGAGGAAGTGGGCTTAGAAGTGGAGCAGTCAGTTAATGAGGAGGTTGATACTAATAAGGAATACCAACCTGTGGTACCTTATCCTCAGAGCTTGGCAGCCATGGAACCTTCACTCCCAATTGGAATAAATGTCAAAGAGTCCAATGTTGAAGCAAATCCTTGCAGTGGTAAGATGATTGGTACACCCGATAAAAAGGGTAAGCAGAATGGTGAATGTTTTAACTTTCAAGGAACCAGGTAAAACTTTTAATGCTAATACTTCTGAAGAACTAAAGGTAACTGTTCCAACAACTTTTCCTCAAACACTAGTTCGTAAAGAAGTAAATTTCCTAAAAGAATAAAGACCCTTTCTTGTTAAAACAAGAAAGTCAGATGCACACGTATTGTTTGGTATTCTGAAGAGTATTAATTCATTTGAGGCTGACTTTCGTGCAGATATGAAGACTAATTCATTGTGGTGGCTTAAATTTGGAGACCCGCTAGTTCAATTTTTGGACCTGCACCCACTAGATGAGATTCCTCCAGAGCCTCCATCAGACAACTGTGATGTTTTTTTTTCCCTTCTTTTTATTTTCTTTTACCTTTTTTTTTTTTAGTTAATTTTTAAGTATATTTTCTAGTAGTTCAGTTTTTCTTTTCCATTACTTCTCCACCCAGGTACGCTCTACTTTTCTTGTGAACAATTTTTCTATTTTCCTTATGCTTTCACATTGAGAACAATGTTTCACTTTAGTTGGGGGGGGGGTAAGCATTTACATGTGACACTGTGCACGTATACTTGCTGAGTTTTATATAATATATATATATATATATATATATAAATAATAAAAAGGAGAAAAGAAAGGAAGAGTAGTGAGGAACTACACTGAATTATGCCATGATTAACATTGACTCATACCCTTCACATACTTGCATATAACCTAAGTATTACACACTTGAGCCACTTATACGTAGTTTCTCTTTATATGATTTTGTAAATCCATGAAGAATTAATTGGTAGTACACTTGTGTTAATCTGGCTATATAATCTCTTGCATTTACATGGTATCTCATGAGGCACATTCACGTGATTCATTACACTTAGGGTTCCTTATGAGCACTGAGAGAACATCTGTGACGATTATGACACCTTATAATGTATCCTTGAGCTATTTATCGTCCTTTTTGAGTGTTAACATCAAATCAGAGTTCACGAAACTCAGTTCTCTTTTCTTCTAGACGATTCCTTGTACACTAGTCTCTGCTTTTGATTTGCTAGCCTAGAGGTGACATCTAGTGGAGAGATAGAAACCTAGGTCTTGTAGCCTACTCAAGATGTGAAGGCTGAACCACCCCTAGAAATAGACTTAGTTCATGGACCACTGTTCGATCTTAATTCCCAATGATGATATGAAGACAACAAAAGAAGTGTAATGATTGTCCAAATTAACCAAGAAAAGACAGAAATTGAAGAATGAGTAGAAGAAAGAATAAGAAATAGAAATGCACATGAAATGAAATGCTAATGCCCGCTCTACAAAAATACCACAAAAAGTCAAGGACACGACACATGTTCTCCACATATGAAGATTTTTCAACTGTTTAATACCTCAGATGTATTCACGTCAAGTTTGTGAATGATTTGATCTAGGGTGGTCTTGGTTGGACATGGCGAGTAGATAAGAAGATGCTAGGGTGAAGGACCCGACGTCTCATAGATAGGAAAGATCCTTCTCTAACTAGTCCACTTCATATACTTAGCGTTTGTTCCTTTCAATATATGAGATGTTTGATCGCGACACTCCTTCTCACATATGACGAGTGAACCCATTCCTTTTGAGTGTTCTTGAGGGTATACCAGTTAGGTCGAGTCAAAACAACTGTTCTGTAGGTGTCCACTAATATCCTAGGTGTAATGAGTCACACACATCACACACACCTTGAGATTTTACCTATTTATACTCGAACTTATATGACCACATTAACTTTGAATTGTAGAGCTAGTTAATTTCATGTGAGTATATTATTCTTAATTGTTATATAAACGATGAAACTTGCATGAGTGATGTGCTTCAGAGTTGTGTGCATTGCATATGATCAAACTTGTGTGAAATTCAGTTATATTACTGTATGTGAAACGATATAGTAGTATTGCATGAGCATTAATTTCATGTTTTCTGGAGTTAGTAATTGTGGATATCGCCTTGAAATTCATTCACATTATTTGCTAAAAACTAGCAAAACGTTAGTTGGAGGGTGCGATTACGCACTAAAACTGTGTAATTAGGTGTTTTAATTTGTGCATTAGGACTTATATTTTTAATTAAATATCTAATTACTTTTAATATTTTAACAAGGTGTCCTATTTATAATATTTGGTTTTTATTGAGCGATTTATGAATTTTTGACATTTTTTTATCACAGGAAAATTTTTGGAAGCTAAAACCAGCATTAGTTTGTAATTCATGCATAACTTTTTCATTCGAGCTCCAATCGAGATGATTTAAAATTCTAGAGAAATATCATGAGAAGATTATCTACAATTTCAATGTTTTTAGCTTTGAGATAAATAGGCTCCAGAAGGGTCAAAATTGGCCTCGTTCGTAGAGAGAAAAATGAGAAAAAAGAAAAGAAAAAAAATTCAAACTTGATGTGAATTGGCCATGTAGCCGGGTCGTGTAATGACTCGAAGAATAATGATATTTAAATAATAAAGAGAGAGGAAAATGGAAATAGTAAAAGAAGACGGCAGCAGAATTCGTTGACGAACACGAAGCGTTCGTCAACAACGTGGCATTTAAGGCTCGTCGACGAGAAAATATTGAGAGGATGTTTTGGCAATTCTGAATTTCGTTGACGAGGGGGAGTGTTCGTCGACGAATTGCCTTCTTGACCTCGTTGATGAGGTGACGTGGCTTGTCGACGAAGACCAGTATATAAATAGCTCAAACTTCATTTTTTTGCTGAATTAGACGCACCAAACCCTCTCTCTCTCTCCTCCCTTTGTTTCCCCTCTCTTCTCTCTAACTTTCTGGGTTTGTTTTTCACTGTTTCAACGATCTAAAGCCACCACGACACTCATGGGAAAGTATTCTGCATACCTATTGGAGTGGTTTGTCGGTGGGGCTAGTTTGAAATTCATCCTTGATTTAAGGTCAGACTATTTATTTAGAATTTGGTCTTCCCATAGTTATAGGAAATGTTATTCACGAAGAAATACTGAAGTTTAGTTCTAAGAGTTGTCGTTTTCAGGGTGTTAAACGAAGAACCCTGCGAGGGCAGAACCAGTATATTTTAGGGGGCTTTTTAGAAATCAGGTAAGGGAATAAACTTAAGCACTTATTTTTTTTCATGAAAATTATTATTAAATTATTAGAAGAATTATGTTCAGGAAAGCATGTATTATATTTGTATATTATTGAGAAAATGCATATATGAGAAAATATTGTTATGGTACTGAAATGAATGTATTAGTAAGAAATGCCAGAAAATATGATTTTAGAATAGAATGTATGGTTTTATTCAACATTGTGTGGTATAAATATTATTTTACATGAAAAGTATTATGTTATGGAAATTTTATGAATAAATTATGTTTTTAGAAATGATGGAATATTGCAGTACATCATGGTTTCAAAATACATGATAAACAGATTATTTATTTAAAATAATATGTATGAAATGTTTGGCGCAAGGCCATGATTGATAGCCAACGCAAGGCCGTGTATTATGTATAATTTCGGCGTAAGGCCGTATTTATGAAATGTTCGGCGCAAAGCCGCAGATATGAAAGTAATCGGAGTAAGGTCGTATGTATTTATGATATTATAGAAAATGCTATCAATCCATTTATGTTAAACACTATATTATCATGTATTATATGTTATTAGAACCCAAATGATAGTTTAGTTCAGTTCTAGGAGCACGGTACCGTAGCTATACAGATCAGATTATTATGTTTCAGACTTATGCTAACCGCCCTTGCCAGTAGAGGGGGTAGGAGATGGATAGTCGATGTAGCTTTTAGTGTAGAGTTGTAGACGTCCACCTGGTAGTCCGGACCAGGGTGTGGCGGGCCCATCGTACTTACAGATATTTTTGACTCGGCAATGGTCGGCCAGCCATTGTCGGGTCCCACTTGCGGGCTGCACAACTCGTCATGGGAGGGTAATACATGACATCAGCTAGTTATACATCCTTGGTAAATTTCAGTATTATTAGTTATACTAGACAGTTTATGTACAGTATGATTTATTAGAAATTACGAAAGTATATGCTTATTCAGTTATGTTATAATGAATGTTTTCTGGTATATGAAATGTATTATATATGTATTATAGCACCAAATATTTATGTTGTCATACAACTGTATTTAGTTTGTTTTCCCTTACTAAGAGGTGTCTCACCCCCAACATAAAATCATTTTCAAGAATCCCAGAAAGACCAGCGGATCGAGGTCGCCGTTGAGATAGTGTGATACTACCCCATTACGAGGGTAAGTTTTGATCTAAGAACAAGAGATTTGTGTTATGCGTTCCTAGATATGTATATATATTGTTGTATTTTTGGAAATTGTTTATAAGCACAGTATTTTGGAATATAGTTGACTCTAGTATTATGTATTTTATGGTTATGAGAATGTGATTTACATTTACTGCTACTTAGGTTTCCGCTGTGAATGTCAGATGTGTCCCCATTACTCAAGGGGTCGGGTTGACTATATTAATAAATATATTTTACTATATGATAAGATAAGCAGGTCGTTACAGGTCAGGTGTTTTTTTTGGGCCTCGCTGGGTAGGGCAGCTCCCCCCCTTCCTTATTTATTTGTTTCTTTCTTTCTTCTGCAGAGCAAGCCCCCGAGCACTCTTCCTCTCTCTCTCTCTCTCTCTCTCTCTCTCTCTCTCTCTCTCTCTCGTCACCTCCTTCCCTTTCCTCTTGCTCTCTCCCTAACTCTCAGCCCCTAGCTCTAACCTCTCGGCTCTCTTTCTCCCTTACTCCCTTTTCTCTTCTCCCCTTTCCCTCCTTCTCCTTCTCCTTCCCTACTCTCCCTTACTCTCTCCTTCTCTTTCCCTTGTCCACTGCTGCTCCACTACCAACCCCTCTACTCCAGCAACACTAGCCACACACGAGCTACTCCTATTGGTGCTGTGCATCTCCAAGGTCGTTGCCAGCTTCTCCAAAACATTCGAGCCAACCTGCTGCTCCAGCCTCCTTGAACTAGCTGCAGCAACCCGTGAACAACCCGAAGCTCCTCACTTGTCCTACTACATCTCCAGCCACAACCGAGGTCCATCTATTCTTGCAACCATGTCCCGAAGCTCTTGCTGCTTCTCAACACATAGCCACAACTCTCTCTCTCTCTCTCTCCTTTTTTCTTTTTTTTTACTGTTGGTTGAATATTGTTAAATATTATTTATTGAGGTTTATTGAAAATTTTTAATTTTTGAATATTGTTTAGGGTGTTTTATTATTATTGAATTTATTTATTTTCTCTCAATTACGTTTAGCAGTAGATTTAAGTAGTACGTCGAGTTATTTAATTATTTATTAGAGTTCGGGTTGGTTTCTTGAAAGAAAAAAAAAAAGAAAAAAAAGAAAAAAATGGAAAAAATATATATTTTTTAGATTTAAATCAATTGCTTTCTTAAAAATTCAAGTTTTGTTGAGTTCTACTCAGTTTAAATTTAGTTTTCTTAAAGTCTGCTTTTTTTTTTTTTTTTTTATATCGTGTTTTGTCTTATTTAGTTTTTAAAGTTTTAATTTTTGTTCTACTTCTTGATTGCATAAAAAAGGTTGGTTCTTGTTGAAGTTAGGTTTGACTGAGTTTTTCTATTGTATGTTTAAGCTATTAGGAAGGTTATCATCTTCAAGTTTCATTCCAAAGTTTAACACGTGTTTCGATGTCTGCTTGATTAGACGTAGGTTTTCCATTCTTGTTATTTAATTCAGTGTATGCTAAGATTAGGGTTTAATTTGCGTGTTCGTTTAATTTGTCAAAGGAAATCTCAAACAATCTTGAAAATCCCGAATCTGAATTGAGTTCAGTAACTTTTTAATTTCGATTGGAAAAACGTAAAATTTGAGATTAAATTGCATTCCTTGAGGATACGATCTAGCCTTTGGGCTGAATATTACACAACAGAATTCCTATACTTGGGTTAACTTCCGAGCTGCTCATTTTTTGAGTGAGTCATGCACCTTAGTTTCTTCCCAGTCTGTCTCTCAACTAGGGCTTGAAATTGCTTGAGCTTAGCCAACACTTGGTCTTTTGACTTCAAGGTATACCCACAAATTCCTTGAATGATCATCTATGAAGATCACAAAGTATCTGGAGCCACCAAGTGTTCTCGTATTCATAGGGCCACACACATTCGAATGTACCAAATCCAGTATCTCTGACTTTCTCGAATGAGGGGAATTCTTAAAGGAAACTCTGCTCTACTTCCCCGACAAACAATGAATACATTCAGAAGTGTACTTTTTAGTCCACATAGCAGACTTTTCTTCCCCAGTAGAGCTAATCCTTTCTCACTCATGTGAGCCAGTCTTTTGTGCCACAACTTTATTGTACCATTATCCTCCATTGCATTAAAAATGTCGTTGAAGACCTTTGCTTGCAGAACGTACAATGCAAAGTGCTTCATGCCTCGAGCCATAACCATAGCACCCCTGGTGAGCTTCCAATGGCCATCACTGAAAGTGCTGCAGTACCATTTGTCATCAAGTTTACTTGAAGAAATCAAATTCAAACGAATATCAAGAATATGCTTCACATTTCTAAGAACTAAACTTGTGCCATTATTTGTCTTCAGAAACACACTCCCAATTCCAATGACTTTAACCAAGCCATCATTGCCCATCTTTACTGTTCCAAAGTCACTAGATCTATAGGATGTAAACAGATCCTTCCAAGATGTAGCATGAATGGAGGCACCACTGTCAATCACCCTATTGGTCTCATTGTAACGTCCTCAAAATTTTCACCATTTTTTAAATATTTTTTATAATGAATTATTCCAACACCTGCATATAATGGGCATCCCTATGCAGCGGAAAAACATAAATTTCATAACCACACATACATGTATATACAATACCAGAATTTAGTATTTTCAACCATAGCTTTATAATACATCTCTCTCCCTAGTGTCCACTACACAAAATACAAACCCTATGCAAAACTTACCCTCTAAACTAGGGTAATCAAGATACTCTCTATCCGCGAGCCTGATCTGCTCGCCCAGCTGTCTCACTTGAAAAATGGTAATGTAATGGGGTGAGTTGATGTTCAGTAAATAGAAATATGCTATTACTAGTGTGTGGCGACCGAGTCATAAAATTATAATAATAATATTTAAAACTACATGATTTGGCAAATCTATAAAACACATGTATAAAAGCTTAAAACATCTGTATCATCTGAACTTTCTATTATTCATACTGCTATAACATACTATATACAATGAAAATTATAAATCTGTATACGTATATAGATATGTAACTGTGTTCTTTCCCTGAGACTCTGTATGTCATGATTTGACCCCTCATGATAGGGTTGTGTGGCCCGTAGACGGGACTTAACCTGGTCGGCCTTCCAGGTAAGTCATCATACTCTACACTACCTCAGCCCGGCCAAACTGCATCCACTCCTAAGCATGGGACTGGCTGCTACCTCGTCTAACCGGCCCCCTCTACCCAGTGTATTAGGGAGCTGCATCCTCTCCGAGCACGGTTAGATAGTACCCACACACTATCTGAGATATGTGGTTGCACTTTATCTGTATATAGCAACGATATATAGCAACGATACCGTGCTCTGTAAACTGTATCTGTATGTAATGTCTCCACAGGGATCTAATACTATATAAGTACATATATATATACCTTTGCTGTTTTCATTATGTTTCCAAAATAACCATAACGCTATAATTCTGTACTGTAAATACTAAAATCTGAGTAACTATAGCATCTCGATGCTATAACTGTATAATCTGTCTTTATAAACTGTGTGTTATGGTATTCAGGAAAACATAATATTTTGTAAAAACTATGATATACTGAACTGAATAAAATCTATATAAGTCTGTATGTTAATCATCTGTAAATAACTGTATGTATATGCTATATAACATGATACGTTGAAGTACTGTATAAATTTTACATTAGGTAATATCTACTCAGGCCACACAACATTAAAACATTCATTCTGTAGAAACCGCATACTAACTGGTATATATGTATTTACGAAAATTCTATTAAAACCCTAGCATAGCATATTTCCCTTACCTTAGCTTTGAAAAGCCCCTATAAAATTCTGGCTCTATACCCGCAGGGTTCCTAGCTCGACCTCCTAAAAACAAAATACCCTAGAACAAAATTTTAGTATTTTCTTACCTACATCATTTCTTATAACTGAGGGAAAGACAAATACTGAATAAAATGCCTTACCCTGAGATTGAGACGAAATCCAACCCAACTTTTCCAACGATCAGCTCCGGCAGACTTGCAAAGAATTTCGCCAAGAGCATCGTGGTAGCCTCAAATCTTCGATCCGGCGAGAAACAGACCCAAAAAAAAAGAGAGAAGTGAGAGAGGGACGTAGAGAGAGAGAGGAGAGAGAGAAGAACATTGAAAATAGATAAAAAAAAAAATCTGAGTTTTTAGTATTTATAAGGCCAGATTCGTCAACGAGACACGTCACCTCGTCGACGAGTCCTTTATAAAATTCGTCGATGAACCTCACCCTTCGTTGATGAAATTCAGAGTAGCCCAAATCCGTTGCTCGGTATTTTCTCATCGACGAGATCCTGAAGACCTTCGTCAACGAATCCCAATATTCGTCAACGGCAATTTTTTGAAATTATTATATTCTCCAGTCTACTTACTCCTTCTATTACTGATTCCATTTCTCTCCCTCTTTATTATTTAAATACTATTATTCTTCAGGTCACTACACTCATGGCATGCAACATTTATCTTCTTATCATCATAAACAATGAGGAAGTCTGCAGGAGTGGTGGTAGCAACTCTATCATCACCATATTTGTCATCTCCATTCTTCGTTCCCTTCCCTTTCTCATTCTTGTTTTCTTTCTTCAATTTCTTGCAATATTTCTTGATGTGCCCCTTTTTCCCGCAATAATGACACTCAACATTTGCAAACTTGTTGGACTTGCTTCAACTGTTATCTCTATTCTTCGGACATCTGCTCTTACTTCTCCCCCTCTTTTTTGTAATCAAGATCTCTGACTGTGAAGAGGATCCCTGTATTTTTCTTCTCATCTCTTCATTTAGCAAACAACTCTTGGTCATATCCATTGTGATTACACCTTCTGGAGCGAAATTAGACAATGAAGTTCTGAGCGTCTCCCACAAGTCCGGTAATGAACCAAGCAACCATAACCCTTGTATCTTATCATCAAACTTAATACCCATTCCAGCCAACTGATTAATAATTCTTTGGAATGTATTCGGGTGATCAGATAAAGGAGTCCCATCTTGGTACCTTAAAGTCATCATTTGTTTAATTAGAAACAACTTATTATGTAACGCCCCGAACCCTTAAACCCGGGTCCGACGCGTTATACCAGATTAAATCCCTGATAATCCATTATTAACATAACATACGCAGTAGAAAACATAATCATAATCTCCATATAAAAATATACCAAAGTTTACTAATTTCTATCTATAATCCAAAGTATCCATCCAAAACCTGCATTTCCATATATACATACATCTCCAAAAGCATTTCAGTATTTTCACAAAAACATAAAAACTTAAAACATAAATATTTACATTTCCCTCAAAGTATATAAAAATATACCCTTTCTCTTTATACAATCCTCAGAAGGCTAACAACCCTTGAGCTCTTTAAGCCCGACCTCGAGGATGTCCTGAAAAGAAATAATCATATTCCGGTAAGACACATCTCAGTAAGGGAAGAAACATACATATTAAAACAGCGTGTGGCCAACATGAGATAAATAGATATCATTTTTATTTCATTTGCAAATCATCATATAACATTGAAATCGTTTTCTGAATCTAAACAATCACATGCAAATATTTAACCCACAAGATTACCCAAGGATAGGGGTGATTACCCGTCCATACAAGTAACACCCCTCTACTCTGATACTTAGGTAACCCTAAGGTCACAATTAAAACAAATCAGAGCACTCACCTTACTCAATAAGCCCTCAAGTGGTAGATTAATCTCGTACTCACATAATTCAACAATAGTTTACCGGCAAAAGCCCTAAGGATAGGGAACTCTTCTCGCCCATACAAGTAGGTTCCCTCTGCCCTAGTGCGTTATGCAGCTATTGTCACATCTGAAACTACTAGTGCACTCGCCTTACTCAGCAAGCTCTCAGGCGAAGAGTGCGCCCCGCACAAACGTAACATGTTCTACATACATAAATACTTCTAATATCATAATACATCATTCTTTCCATCATTATTCAATCATTCACATTCTTTCATGTTCATAACTTAACATTTCCTTGTGTTTCACTTTAAGTGACTCTTTCCCATTTGTATCATTCACATTTCACATTTCATTTCATTGCATTATCATTCCTTGTTATTTCATTTCATAACATTTTCATTTCATTCCTTTGTACAATAGCAGCTCTTTAGCCGTCATTTGTTAGTCCACATAGAAATGTGCTAGAATCTATACAGCTCCTTTTAGCTGTAATCAGTTAGTCCACATAGAAATGAGTTAGATCTGCTAACCCAGCTTTCAGCTGTCGTACCTTTACATGGTTGCATTTACATATACAGGCAACATTATCAATATCATATTTTATTCTCATTACTTTACTTACTTAGCCCGCATCTCATACATTTAACATATAATTTGCACAGATTCTCATGCCACACAATTTAGTAGTAAAATTCATACATATTTCTCATAAAATAAGTCAACCCACATTTAACATTTACATGCTCAAAATACACTTCATTTCTTACATAATTCCTTAGAAAATTACTTTCACTTTTGTTCGTTTACTTTCATACATACATAACTAGATCGATATTCCTAAGCTCAGAAAACATAAATTTCATGGCTGACATTTTAAACCCACATAAAAACATATATACAAAAATAACACATATTCATTTTTAATTCATGAAAAACTTGATTTAATATATAAATTTCCCCCTTACCTGAATTCTCAAACTACACCGACAGGGACTCTGAAAAAATACCTGCGGTACTCACCCGGATTTTGAATCAAAAATTCTAGTTCCATGTAATTAATCCTGAATAAAATATTATTTTAATATTTTCTAGGCCCATAAATTCTAAATAAATAAATATACCCTTAAATATAGTTAAGTTACCAAATTTCTCAAATTAATTAAATAATTTCCCCAAAATACTACCCATCTAGCCTTTCCTAGGCTCCACACACCTCAAATTAACATTTAAACTAATATTTAACACTCCCACTTAATTTTCTAAATTATGTCTGCGGGGCCCAAAATTACACCCGCGGCGCTTACCCGAGTCCTGATTCAAAAACCCTAATTCCATTCAAATTATTCTTAAATAACATACTATTTAAATATTTTCTAGAGTCATAATTTTCAATTTATAGTTATACTCGCAAATCTAACTAATTTGCCAAATTTCCCAAATCCCACTCTCGCTTTGGAGTACGGTCTAGAAAATCCCAATTGAAAAATTACCTACGTAAAAATGACGATGATGACAACTAGGACCACGTGGTGGTACCTGTTCGCCGATTTAACAATAGATTTAAAGCAAAATTGAGAAAATCGGGAAAAATTACCTTTCCCTAGGAGCAGTGTCTAAGTCATTCCCACAACCAATCTGCTCTAGTAGAAATGTCGACAGCGTAACCAGGAATCCAACGGCACCTTCCGTTTCTTGATCCGCTACAAATTCGCCGAGAAATTGAGAGAAGGAGAGAGATAGAGATGGAGTGGCTGGCGCATAAATTTTAAAAAAAATTCAGTGCAGAGTGGGGAGGCAGCTCTGATTTTTCTTTCTTCTTCTTATCTTCTTTACTTTATACATATATATATATATATATATATATTATTTTAATTATTATTATTTTAAATCCAATGCAATAATATTTAATTTAACAACTAGTAATTTAGTTATTTAATTTATCTTAATTTAATTTAATTTCTTCAATTTTTTAAATTTAATTTTTTTTCTTTTTCCCACATCATTCCTTTTATTTATTTATTTGTTATTTTAATTATTATTTTTTTTTCTAAATTATTTTAATCCTTTTAAATTTTCGGGTCTTTACATATTATTTCCAACTTTTCTAGCATATAGTTGTTCAAGCTTACTCCATAGAGAACGTGCATTTGTCTCTCCACTAATATGATTCAAAACATTATCATCCACCCACTGCCTAATATACCCATACAACTGTTGATGTAACAAAGTCCCTTCCACATCAGACTTTTTTTCTAGTTTTTCAGCACTAAACACCTATAGGTAATAATATTTCTCATAAAGAAGATCCTCTATTTTTCTTTTCCATATGTGATAATTTGAACCATTGAGATTAATCATTCTACTCGTATTTGCTTCCATAACTCAAACTGCCAACCTGACAATTTGTCAACTGGGTTCTAATACCACTTTATTGGGAAAGATATTAACAAACAACTACAGTGGAATAATTATTCTCCTTATATGCAAGCAAATATAGTGTATCTCTACTTTTATATGTGCTGAAAATAATAAGAAAAATAATCAATCGCACCAAGTCACAAGAACACAAGTAATTTTTTACGTGAAAACTTCCCCAGTGTGAGGAAGAAAAACCACGGGTCCTAGTCCAGTTGAAACATTCACTATCAACCAAATAATGGGTATACAAAGTCTTCTTTAATCGCAATTAGAGGTTACAAATATATCTAATCAAGGTATCAACAATCTTGACAAATACAAAGAGAATTGGAGAGAATATATCAAAATCGTGGTTATTATTCATGTGCAAAAAATCCTAACTCCCGAGCTCAAAATCTGATCTCCACCGTTCAGATTGTAGTTCCTTGAGTCGTGAACCTCTCCTCCAAATTTCAATTCGATCGGACCACAGATGCAGCGAGATCGGAGTCTTGATGAAATCTGTGCAGCATGAAAAAAATCATGTTTTTCTCTTTTTCTTTTGAGAAGTGACGACTCGTCCCTTCTCTCCTATTTTTTTATAATTTCTTTTAAGTTATCATATTAAAGGACTGAACTTTGGACTTTTAGTAAAACTCACTTGGACTTTCCTTCACATGAAAGGAAATAACTCAACACAGATCTGACCTGGTTAAACTTTTTTCTTTCCCAATGATGGATTGAAGTAATATGAGAAATTCATAAATAGAGTAAGTAGGAGCATTATCTCTTTAACATAAAATTCATTCCATTAAGTAGTGTGTAAATAGATTTTTTATCAGCCACGGTCTTTGTACATATGAAAATAATTTGAATATTTAATCAATTTTATGTGTGCAATGTGTGATGCATATAGTGTTTGCATGACTTTTTAGTTATTGAAGTATGGAAATTCTAGAATGGGTTGGATGTCCAACAAAAAAATAAACTTTTAAATATGCCGCATGCATTGAGCATATATATATATATATATATATATATATATATATATATATATAATGATTGGGAAGAAGAGGAAGTGTCTAAATTGTTGTCAAAATTAAGATGAAGCTGCCACCGTACACATGAAAAGAAGTGGACCGTCAATTTATTTATTTTAACATGGTCAAATTTATTTGACAAATTTATGGGACTTATGTCATGCCTATACAATTTGGAACCTAAATTTACCATGGTAAGCAATCTTAAGAGGAGAAGTCCTTACTATTTGATCATATGTCTGTATGTAAGCAGCCTTTAGGATAAACATTTAATTATTTTTATTATAATTACTATTACTTGAGATAGGTGCACACACATCTGATCTTGGTAAGAATGTTTTCATCAATGCCTATACATCATACCCCTTCCCTGTATTTTATAAATACTCAATTTAGTACTGCGACCAGGAAGTTGGCTAAGAATATTTAGCTAAAAGAATCAATCAAAACAAACTGAGAAACTGGAAGAACTCAGGCAAATTTTCCCGATTAATACGTACACACATTCAGGCTGAAAATCGTCCTTGCCGAACGGTGTTCATTAATTTCCGATCATCAGACTTCGCAATGGGAGTGGGTCGACACTGCACATGAGTTGATATCCAATGACACGCACACGGATCGAGAAAAGGTCCTCACGTGTTTTTACCTTTAGACCATCAGTTGCTAGCGCTAGGTACCTGCGCCTAGCTACCTACATTGACACCCCTTCAATTCAATTCCTGTCTTCTCGTCCACTCCTCCAAGTCCAAAGTTCCCAACTAATCAAAACAGCTAGCAAGCAATTATTAATAGTACATAATTAGTAGTTTTTTCAAGGTCAGTAAATAATTGAAGCCATTTTTATAATAACAATAATATCACTGCCACAATTATTCCAAAATTTAAAAATTAATTTAACAACCATTTTGTGCGGGTAAAAAAACAACTGAGACGTTCGATATTGAATATTATATTTATATGCGGAGTACATGCTACAAAAAGGCTCGCATTCCCTCACCTTTCCTCATCCTCTCTCTCTAGCTCTCTCTTCCCTCGCTCTGCGCTGCACTGCAAGGTAATGGACTCCTGTTTATAGATGCCTTTTTTGTTTTTGTTTTTTCTTTTTCCTACTGTTGGTTGAGGAGGATACTTAATCATCTTCTTCGATCAATGATCACAAAGTGTATGTACGCGCTGCTTAGCTTATGAATAATCTCTCATTGTGTTTTGTAGTTGCTATTCTAAAATAATAATTTTTTTTTTTTCTGCAGGTCGAGTACGACACGAACATATATATATATATATATATATATATATATATATATATATATATATATATATAGATCCATGGCTTCTTCTTACTTGTGGATTAATATTGGATGTGTGGGTTTGGTGATGATGTGCTCTGGAATCATGGGCGCTGCCCCGAAGAAGGCCATAGATGTCACATTTGGCAGAAACTATGTGCCCACGTGGGCTTTTGATCATATCAAGTATTTCAGCGGAGGCTCTGAGATTCAGCTCGTCCTGGATAAATACACAGGTACACACAAATTAATGCAGACACATCATCACGCAGTTAGCTAGCTAGTATTATTGTTAATGGCTGGACGCTGTTGCTCTCGTTGTTGTGTGCTGTTGTGTTGATTTAACTTTTGGGGGAATATATGTAGGTACTGGCTTTCAATCCAAGGGCTCTTACTTGTTCGGCCATTTTAGTATGCGAATAAAAATGGTTCCCGGGGACTCTGCAGGAACAGTAACTGCTTTCTATGTAAGCCACCGATAATTTTTCTTCACTGTATTGGTCCTAGGCCCATCCATCCCATGTTTTTCACTTTTTCTCTTTCAGATCGAGTTAAATAATGGGTCTTCAATTATTCTCTAATTTTTTTTAAAAAAAAATTATTATTACTATTGCGCGTATTTTTTTTGTATTTTTTGTGTGTGCAGCTATCTTCTCAAAATTCAGAGCACGATGAAATAGACTTCGAGTTTTTGGGCAACAGAAGCGGGCAGCCCTATATTTTGCAGACAAATGTCTTCACCGGAGGAAAGGGAGACCGAGAGCAACGAATTTACCTTTGGTTTGACCCCACGAAAGACTACCACTTCTACTCTGTTCTCTGGAATTTATATCAGATTGTGTATGTTCTCTCTCCCTCTCTGCGAGCAATTGCATAGTTATATTTTTGTAGTTAAATGAGTTCCAAATCTCTCCCATAAATTTTATGTTCTCGTTAACTAATTTACCTATTAAAGAAAGTTTACCCTCTTAATTAATGTGCACGAAATTTCATAAATTATAGGGTTAAAGATATCAATCTTAAGATTTGGTAAGAAATTTTTTTCAGAGATTGCAACAAACTCAAGGATTTTTTTAAATTTACCAAAAAAATAAATTTTTAATAAATTTTTTAAAATGTAAATTTTTAAAAAGAAAATTTGTACTTTTTTGAAAAATTTGATATAAGGTGTATGATATTGTTGAAGGATGAATATGTCATTTTTGAAAATTGAGGAAAGTCTCCATCTTTTGTCCCAAATTTTACTTTGTTGCCAACTGTGGAGGAAGTGAAAATTGATCGATTCATAAAAGAAACCGGTCCATCATGAGACGCGACAGGAGAGGCTATTTTGATCATTCCCCGCTTTTTGTTTTAGACTTGTCCACTTAAAAAAAAAAAAACCAACAGTGGAATATGTTTACTTTTTCGTGCTTTTATTCCACAAAAAAAAACAAAGAATAGACGTTGAAACAAAACCATTGCGGCAGATGCAGTGCGACTGTCTCTCTGTGAATAGGTCCTGCTCTTTCCTTCCTTTTGATGTCCTAAGAAAAATTTACTTATTAAGAAGAAAAAAATAAGATGTTTGTTTGGTTTGCCATGGAAATCATGGTATACAAGCTGGACTATTGCTGCTGGCGTTGACTTGCTCACTTGATTAATTTGTTGATATTTAAACCAAAATTAATTAAGCACTCAACTCACCAGTAAATAGTTGGGACTTGCTATGAATCATTGAGCGTATATTGACCTGCGCTCTGCATGAGTGTGATGGTTGATTTTTTTTTTGTTTGATATAATTTGGTATGCTGCTACATACAGTAACGGGTATAGTTTATAATATATATATAAAATTTTTGGGGGTGGTGGGTGCAAAGTGCAAATAATGGAAAATGTTGGGCATATGTGCAGATTTTTCGTCGATGACGTCCCAATCAGAGTGTTCAAGAACTGCAAAGATTTGGGTGTAAAATTTCCGTTCAACCAGCCAATGAAGATATATTCGAGCCTGTGGAATGCGGACGACTGGGCAACAAGGGGTGGGCTGGAGAAGACGGACTGGTCAAAGGCCCCCTTCGTGGCTTCCTATAGAGGATTTCACATTGACGGCTGCGAGGCGTCGGTGGAGGCCAAGTTCTGCGCCACTCAGGGCAGTCGGTGGTGGGACCAGAAGGCCTTCCAGGACCTCGACGCTCTTCAGTACCGCCGCCTCCGCTGGGTTCGCCAGAGGTTCACTATCTACAACTACTGCACTGATCGGGTTAGATACCCAAATGTCTCACCCGAATGCGCACGAGACAGGGACATCTGAATTCTGAACCATCTGAGTTCCTCCCTTTTCCCGCCTCTCTTCCCCACACAAAAAAACAAATCATCCAAATTCCCCACTAATCATTTATTATGATATTCATCTGTTTTAAATTTAAGATCGGACTCTATTCCAACATATCAAAATAAATTGCATTATGATTTATATTCTCTCCCTGCTTAACGCTGCTGCTTGTGCATGTTGTTAATTGCTACACCATGTCCAGTGTCCTGTTGTTCTTATTGCTATTTTGCATAGCTTTATCAACTTGAGCAGTCGGTGCTGCTTCCATCAGTCCATGTGGACCATGCGGTGGATTGCTTTAATTTTGAGAAATATAGAATAAAGCAAGTTTGCTGTCTTACCGACATACTTCTATTTAAAAAGTAAAAATGAAGAAAAAGGTTATCCCCACCACTGCCCATCGATCAAAACACGCCCGCCATCAGCTGTGACAGACAGCTGTGACTCTGAGAGATCCGCACCGCATATATTAGTATTTACCAACAAACCATTTTCCTATGCATATATGGTAAGTATAACATTAACTGGCGTTTGATACGGTCTGCTACTCCGGAAAGTTTGTCTATATTTCCCACATACCATGTTTGATACGCCACCAGCACCATACCCTATCATCAACATCGTCAGCTCAAACAACGCTATACCAGAGCCTACTTAACCACAACGCTATGGACGATATATGACAACTACAATTACATTCATGTTGAACCCACCAGTGAATCCTTAGTTCAAACATAAAATTAATCCCATTTGCACCCGTGTACTTTCTAGCTTTATTGCAGCCATCTCACAAATGTCATCTTAGTTACATGCAGTTTAGAAAGCGAAGATTCAAAAACTCAAAATGTAAAAAGAGGGAAAATTTCACATTACAATTTTTTTTTTTTTGTCGGGTATTGCCAAATTAGAAACACAAACAAGGACAAAAAGAATTACAAAGGGAGCAATTTATATTCACTTCCACTTGTTGGCAACGATGTGGGCCAGATCAACCACCCTCTGTGAGTAACCCCACTCGTTGTCATACCAAGCAATCACCTTTACCATGTCATCTCCCATAACCATGGTCAATGATGAGTCCACCGTTGAGGACACATCAGAGCATCTAAAGTCCACCGAAACAAGTGGCTCATCACACACGGACAGAATGCCCTTGAGCTCCTTCTTAGCACGCTCCCTGAAAGCTTCATTCACCTCTTCTGCAAATGTTTTCTTTGAAACCTGAACAACCAGGTCCACAACTGAGACATTAGGTGTGGGCACTCGGAGAGCAATGCCATTGAGTTTCCCTTTAAGGGTAGGAAGGACAAGAGCCACTGCCTTTGCAGCTCCCGTTGAAGTTGGGACAATGTTGAGAGCCGCAGCTCTTGCTCGCCGAAGATCCCGGTGGCTTGCATCAAGAAGCCTCTGGTCCCCGGTGTATGAGTGGGTGGTGGTCATAGTACCCTTTATGATGCCTGCCATATTATATTAAATACATAATCTTCTATCAAAATTAACTAGCCAAAAATTGCACTTAGGGAATTCTTTATGGCACTGCCCACTCCTTTTCATAGTAAGCAAAAGGATGTCAACTGACAAACAGATGCCCCATGCAGTCTTGTAATTAAATTTATAAAAGGATGAACTATTGCATATAAGCATGGAATGAATGCAAGCTGAGAGATATTCATAAATACTGGACATCATGGTATTTTGTTCCCATTAGCAAGCTTCAAAATGGCGCTTTACAGAGATGGCACAGCCAGCATCCAATTTGCCACATGATAATAACTAATAATACAATAAAAAGTTGTTTATTTCTGTCAACAAAACGTTCCAACCAGGTAAGTGTTTTGCAACAATCAATGTAAGCCTGAAGTTAAAAGAGCTGGTGTTCATCTCAGAGGTGTAAACTTGAAAAAATAAAGAGAACACTTTGTAGCTTAGGTGTTAGAATGATTATACGCGCATTGCCAATTGCCCAATTCAACAAAAGGACAGGTTACTTCTCACCCAGAGAGGCAATGTTTCCAGGTTATACTTCTCACCTGGAAAGACAATGTTGAGGTAAAGATCTTCAAAATTCACAATTCAATTTTCCAAAGCCTTGATAAGAGAAAATGTTATCCCTGAGTGGTGGACAATGTTTATGTATTGCCCACCCAGGACTGCAGAAAAAAAATCTCTTTTGGCCAGAGCAGGAAAATCCTAGTTGTAAGGAAGGTGTGTATCTGTGCATGATTTTAATGAGATTTGAGAGAAAGAAGGAGCATTTTAGGATGACGAAATTGTCTTGCCAGAGTGATGGAGGACCACCTACATCATTCAGGCTGCCTATTCAACATACATTTTTTCAGCATAGACAGAAAATATGCATGCATTAAATTTTTGTTTTTGTTGTCATTTTCAGTTATGTTGGGCTTATTATGAAATTATGTGTTTTAGTAAGATGCAGGTATAACTGTATAAGTACTTTGTGTCTGTTGTATGAGACGATTATCATATTTTGAATTCGGATTTCAGAACTGGTTTCCCTCTCATGAAGCATGTCGATCCCTTTTCTCTTCCTTGTTCTTCTTCTTCTTCTTCTTCTGTTTCACTGTGTTCTATTTATGATGTTCTTGTTGAATAAATTAATAGCAGCAAATGCATTTTATTTTCTGCCTAATTTGTAGGAATTAGTTAGCATGATGTTAGTGGTGTTTAAAAGCTGTTTAGCGTGATGTTAGTGGTGCCTAGGAGTTGTTTAGCATGATGTTAGTGGTGCCTATTTTTGTGCTTGTAACTGTTTGTTTTTAGCCTATATAATGGTCATTTCCTTATCAATGAAGTAGTAGAGCTTTCAATCCAACTTTGTTTCCCCTTATTTTTAAATTTATCATTTTCTTCTTCCATTTTACATTAGTGGTATCAGAGCCAAGTTAGAGTTCCACAATGGTTTTTGAAACTTTTGTGCAGCCAACCATTCCACACTTTGATGGTCACTATGACCATTGGAGCATGCTCATGGAAAATTTTTTGAGGTCCAAAGAATATTGGACAATTGTTGTTTTTGGAGTAGCAGAACCAGCAGCAAGTGTTGTGCTGACAGATGCACGGAAGGTGGAGCTTGCAGGGCAAAAGTTGAAGGATCCCAAAGTAAAGAATTATCTCTTCCAGACAATTGATGGTTCCATCCAGGAAACCATTCTTTGTAAAGAAACTTCCAAGCAGATCTGGGACTCTATGAAGAAGAAGTATGACGGGACGGCAAAGGAAAATAGGGAACAACTGCAAGCACTTCGAGGCGATTTCGAAACTTTACACATGAAGTCTAGAGAATCAGTGACAGATTACTTCTCCAGGACGATGGCAATCGCAAATAAGATGAGAATCCATGTCGACCAAATGATAGATGTCACTATCATTGAGAAGATTCTTCGTTCGATGACAACAAAATTCAACTATGTTGTTTGTTCAATTGAAGAATCTAAAGACACTGACAGCATGTCCATTGATGAATTTCAGAGTTCTTTGTTGGTTCATGAGCAGAAAATGAATCGGCAAGACAAGGAGGAGCAAGCGTTACAAGCCTCGGCATCAAAAGGAGGAGGTCATTGACGAAGAGGCAGAGGCAGAGGTGCCAATGATGGTAGACACTCAAATCAGAAATTTGAAGATTCTGATTCTCAAGGGAGAGGAAAAGGCCATGACAACAAAAACAATCATTCAACGCCTTCTAAGTCAAAGTCAGCAGACAAATCAAGAGTTGAATGCTACAAGTGTCACATGTTTGGCCACTAAAAGTCAGAGTGTCGTACTAATCTAAGGAGAGATGGTGGAAAGCAGTCCAATTTTGCTCAGAAGGAAGAAGAAGTGTCTTTGTTGATGGCTTGTCACGTGAAGGAGGAAACCCACAAGAAATTCTTGTGGTACTTGACACTGGCTACAGCAACCATATGAGTGGAGAGAAGTCTGTATTCTCTAAATTGGATGAAGCTTTCCGTGATGTTGTGAAGTTCGGTGATGGTTCTATAGTCTCTATTGCGGGAAAGGGAAAGGTAGCAATTCAAACCAAAAAAAATTCTATTCAAACTATTTTTAACGTTCTCTTTGTTCTAGAATTGAGAACAAACTTACTCAATGTTGGTCAACTACAAGAAAAGGGATATGGAATCTCTATAAAAAATGGAGTCTGCAGAATTGAAAATGAGAAGTTGAGTTTGATAGCTCAAGTCAACATGATAGTCAACCGAATGTTTCCATTGTATCTCCATGACACCACTCACTCATGTCTTTCTACAAGATTGGGAGAGAAGGAATGGCTATGGCATTTTCACTATGGGCATCTTAGCTTTGGTGGGTTGAAGACTTTACAACAGAAGAATATGGTGACAGGTCTTCCTCAAATTACAGCTCCTTCTGAAGTTTGTGAAGAATGTGTTATTAGCAAACAACACTGTAATCAATTCCCACAAGGGAAATCATGGAGGGCGAAGGCTGCACTAGAACTTGTTCATTTCGACATTTGCGGGCCAATAACTCCATGCTCTAATGGAGGTAAAAGATATATACTTACTTTCATTGATGATTTTAGTCGTAAAAACTAGGTTTATTTTTTCCAAGAGAAGTTTGAAGCCTTTCTAGCCTTTAAAAGCTATAAAGTGCTGGTTAAGAAAGAAGTTGGCAGTCCCATAAAAATTCTTCGCACAGATCGTGGTGGAGAATATAACTTACATGAATTTGCAAGTTTCTGTGAGACTCATGGAATCAAGAGGCAGCTTACAGCAGCTTATACGCCCCAGCAAAATGGCATTTGTGAAAGGAAGAATCATACTATTCTAAATATGGTGCGAAGCCTTTTTATAAGGAGTTGTATTCCAAAGAGCTTCTGGCCTGAAGCAGTTAACTAGAGCATTCATATATTGAATAGAAGTCTCACACTTGCTGTTCAAAATAAGACACCAGAGGAAGCATGGAGCAAACAGAAACCAGCTGTTGATCACTTCAGAATTTTTGGGTGTGTTGCACATGCCCATATTCCAGATCAGAAGAGGAAGAAGCTAGATGACAAGGGAGAAAAATATATTTTTCTTGGTGTTAGTGAACAGTCAAAAGCTTATAAGCTTTACAATCCTAACACTAAGAAAACATTCATCTGTCGAGATGTTGTTTTTGATGAAGATCAAATCTGGGAATGGAGCAAAAATGTAGTTGGAGAGCCAATTCCAACTAGTTTTGATGGAGAAGATGGTGATGAAGCAAACCAGCCGCAGCAACACCTTGCTCCAGCAACTAATGCATTTGAGAATTCTCAAAATGAAACTCCTGCAGCCTCTGAAGTCACTCCAACAGCACCAGAAGCAGCAGCTGAATCACATTCTCATTGTGTTCGAAGGATGCCAACATGGATGTCAGATTATGAGGTAATCGGAATTGATTAATCTGAAGACCAAATCACTCATGTTGCTCTATTTTCAGTTTGTGATCATATAGTGTTTGAAAGTGCTATCAGAGAATCAAAATGGCGGAAGGCTATGGATGCTGAAATTGCAGCCATCAAAAAAAATAACACTTGGGAGTTATCTGATCTTCCAAAAGGGCACAAAACAATTGGCGTGAAGTGGGTTTACAAGACAAAGCTGAAGGAGAATGATGAAGTCTACAAGTACAAGGCACGCTTGGTGGCCAAAGGCTATAAACAAGAGTGCAGTGTTGATTATAAAGAAGTCTTTGATCCAATTCTAAGGCATGACACAATCAGATTGATGATTGCATTAGCAGCTCAGAACTCATGGTCTATCTTTCAGTTGGACAAGAAGTTAGCGTTCCTCCATGGAGATTTGAAGGAACTGGTATTTATCGATCAACCTCCTGATTATGTGAAATCTGGAAATGAGCATAAAGTGTATAGACTAAAGAAGACTTTATATGGATTAAAACAGGCCCCACGGGCTTGGTATAATCGTATAGAAACTTATTTTTTGAAGGAAGGATTTCAAAAATGTCCTTATGAACATACACTTTTCATAAAAGTTGAGGATGGAGGGAAAATGCTCATTTTTGCTTATATGTAGATGATCTAATCTATACTGGAAGTAATACAGTCATGTTTGAAAGCTTTAAGAAGTCCATGATGGCTGAATTTGAAATGTTTGATCTTGACATGATGCAATACTTTCTTGGCATAGAAGTGTTGCAGTCTTCTAGTGGCATTCTTATTTCTCAAAAGAAATATGTGGGAGAAATCTTGGACAGGTTTCAGATGAAGGATTGTAATCCTCTGAATACATCGTTTGAGTTTGGTTTGAAACTAAACAAAGATGATGGAGGAAAGAAGGTTAACAGTACTCTTTACAAGCAGATTGTGGGGAGCTTAATGTATTTGACTGCAACAAGGCCTGATATAATGCATGTTGTAGGTGTCATTAGTAGATACATGGAGAGTAACAGAGATTCATCTTTTGGCTGCAAAAAGAATTCTTAGGTACTTGCAAGGTACTAAGGAGTTTGGGTTGTTCTTTAAAAGGGGAGAAAAGTCAAATTTGTTTGGCTTTACAGATAGCTATTATGCAGGAGATTCTGATGATCGAAAAAGCACATCTGGGTATGTTTTCATGTTGGGAACAGGAGCTGTTTCATGGTCATCAAAGAAGCAGTCAATCGTCACATTGTCAACCACTGAAGCTGAATTTGTTGTAGCAACAACTTGTGTTTCTGATGATCGAAAAAGCACATCTGGGTATGTTTTCATGTTGGGAATAGGAGCTGTTTCGTGGTCATCAAAGAAGCAGCCAATCATCACATTGTCAACCACTGAAGTTGAATTTGTTGTAGCAACAACTTGTGTTTGTCAAGCTATTTGGCTAAAGAAGATTCTTGAAAAGCTGCAATTCAAAGAAGATGGGCCTACTCTCATTTACTGTGACAACAGTTTAACAATAAAGCTTTCAAAGAATCCTATTCTACATGGTAGAAGCAAGCATATAGATGTGAAGTATCATTTCTGGAGAGATCTCACAAATGATGGAATTATTAATCTGGTTTACTGCAGAAGTGAAGACCAAATTGCTGATATTCTAACAAAGCCTCTCAAATTTCCAACATTTCAGAAGCTCAGGGAGTTACTTTGTGTTTGCAGTTCAAAGGACTTTATCTGAGGGATGACGCTTTAAAGTTTGAGTCTTATTAAACTAATGTTATGCATGGAACATCAGTTGAAGGGAAGGTTTGTTGAATAAATTAATAGCAATAAATGTGTTTTATTAGTTAGCATGATGTTAGTGGTGCCTATTTTTGTGCTTGTAACCGTTTGTTTTTAGCCTATATAATGGTCATTTCCTTATCAATAAAGTAAGTGTGCAAAATGGGTGAAATTGATGTGGGATAAATAGACCGTAACTTTGCTTTTCTGGCGATTTGCACCCTCTTTAACCCATGGCTATCCTCACACAAGTACGACCTCAAACAAAACCCTAAATCTAGAACCTTCTAACTATGGGTGGCAAAATGGGTTCACGGCCAGATTTGGACGGGTTATAAATGAGTGTGTTAAGTAGGTTGAGTTCAAGTTGATCCGTTTATTAATAGGTAAATAATTTTATAAATCCAAACTTGTCCATTTAATAAACGGGTACCTATTAAGCACTTGTTTAAAAATATAATTTATTTATTTTAATTTTTTTTCTCTAATATTTCACCAAAAATTGACTTGACTTTAAAAAAAATAATAATAAAAAAATAGCACTCATTTAGTCATTGATTTTATTTATTAATACCTTAACAAAAAACTTAAAATTTTAAAATAGTACATTTTTATTTTTATTTTTTTTAAAAAAATATAATTTAAAATTAAAAAAAAAAAAAAACACCAATATAAATATAATCTAACACTTGTGTTTTTATATCATTTTTTTCCTCTCAAATTTTCAACAAATCTAGTCATATAACTTGTGACTATAAAATAATATTTATATAAAATCCCAAAATAAAAAATAAAAATCATAAAATATTTTTTTTCAATGTAAACGGATGACTCGATATTCTCGAGATATAAAGCCAACTTCTATTGCGGAAGGGTCTCTTTAGAGAGCACCAATTAAAATTGAGGGAATAAATAATGCTGAGTGCGCTGCACAGCGCTTCCTGGTGGTGGTTGAACTGCTTTAATTGTTTTGTATCCGTTTCTTGTCTGATATTGGTAACGAAATTCCACTCAAAATAAATAAGCAAATAAAATAGTGTGGGCACATGGAGGGGCGAATTGAGTTTGGCATAAATTCAAGAGCTGATTTAAATAAACATAAAGGAAATATTAATTAGTGAGAGTGATGGTGTGTGAATTACCGAATTTCTGGTCGAGGACCTTAACGAAAGGGGCAAGGCAGTTGGTGGTACAAGAGGCGTTGCTGATAATAGGCTCTTCCGGGTTGTAAGCGTCTGCGTTAACCCCAACCACATAGGTGGGAATGTCACCCTTCCCTGGTGCTGTTATCAGCACTTTCTTCGCCCCTGCCTCTATGTGCTTCCCTGCTCCCGCCTTATCCACGAACACCCCCGTTCCTTCTATCACTAGATCTATCCCCATTTCCCTGTGTACGAACACACACACACACAATCAAAACACGAACATACCTACTTGCATGTAGTGTAATAAATTTTTTTAAAAAAAATAATAATAAATTTATTAATCACGCATATGAAAATTTGAAAAATAAAAATAACAAATTAATGCTTTATTTAGAGCATGGATTTCTAGTTTGAATTTAAATTTTGATAAATTTGGGACAAATTTAATATATTTTTGTATCACATTTTCTCCACATCTATACAAATCCAAAATCCAAGACCCCTGCCAAACATTGGATAAATCTCAAAGGAAACGATGAATAAAATACATACTTCCACGGGAGATTGCTAGGGTTGCGATCGGAGACGACCTTGAGAATCTTTCCGTCGACAGATATGGCGTTGTCGCCGGCGGGCTTGACGTCTGCGTCGAAGATACCGAGGGTGGAGTCGTACTTGAGGAGGTGGGAGGCCTGCTTGACGCCACCGGTGTCGTTGATGGCGATGACATCGAGAGGGGAGTCTTTTCTCCCGTGCCAACACCTCAAGAAGTTCCTTCCGATTCTCCCAAACCCGTTGATTGCCACCTTCAACTTCGCCTCCACCACTCCCCACCTCTTGTACTTGCTGTCATCCCTTTTCCCCCCGACCTGTATAAGTCCATATTCCTTTTTGCATTATTCACACACAGCCATAAATTAATGGAAATATAAAAAATAATGGACAAAACACATTGAGCTCCATGAGATTCCAAAAAATTCCAGGTACCTGAAGTTTCAAGAATCCTATAAATTCTTCCAAGAAGATACAAAAATTTTCTTGTATTTTATAAATAAAAAAAAGGATAAGTTTCTTAAAGGAAAGTTTGTGCTTTTTAACAAAATCTTAAAAGAGATACATACCATTTTAGAAACTCACAATTGTCATCTAAAATAATTTAGTAGTATTCATAAATTTTTTTTTTACACATTCAGCAAAACCCCATCCTTATATTTTTTTGAACATTAGAAAGGACATTTTAAGAAAGTTAATACCTTTTATCCAATTTTATTAAGTCATTATTTAGAGTGAAATCATAAATTAATTAATTATTTTGCTATTAAATAAACATAGGACAAAAGACAATGGCCTCACCTGAGATTTGACAAAAAAGACATAGATCCTTCATGTGATTTCAAAAATCCTAAAGATCTCTCCTAAGGTTTCAATAATTCTTGAGATTTCATTGAAATTTGTTAAAAAGGTACAAATTTTTTCTTATATTTTACAAAAAAGACAACTCCTTCAATGGGAGGTTTGTGTCTTTTTATCAAATCTAATGAGAGGTTTATGTCATTTTTAAAACTTTAGAAAAGTCAATGAAATTTTTAAAATTTCAGAAAATAACTTTATTTTTTTGTCAAACCTCGAGGACGTGTCTTTTACTCATAAATATATTCTAACCATTATACTCCCTTTAAGTGCAACAAAAGATTTAAACTTTTTACTTCATGTGTAGTTAAAATTATTTTATGTCAACTAAGCACGACTTTAAAACATAATTATTAAAAGTTTGAGTATTCTTATCCCATTTTTAGAAATCTTTAACTGAACAATAAATAAGTGTATGCTTTTTCACTAATCAACAATCTTTAGCCTCAGTTTTTGAAATATTATTTTAATGATTATGGGATAGAATCTCACTACCATGAACTAGTTGTTACGATCAAGATGTTTAAGAAGGCACAACAAAAACAGTGGAAAAAAAACAAACATAAAAATTATACCAAACATACCTTAATTTATTTTTGTTTTCTTTCTTTTTCATTTTTGAAAGGATAGATACCTTAAAATTATAATGATGCAATCTTAGCTCAGCATTTTATGAACATCTTAGTGAGTTTGGTTGTCATAATTAGACTTAATTTTGATGGCAAATATAATTGCATTTAATTAGGAAGTAAAAATTCTTAATTATACAAATTAAAAGTAAAAGAGACAAAATGAGACATACTTAAAAGTACATGGACTAAAACCCTATGCTGTTAACTTTTTTTTTATCTCTAAAAAATTTTGAGTACTAATAAATAAATTCATTACTAAATGATTTTAGGACTAAATTTTTTTAATCCTTAATGTCAATTGCCAATGAAATTTTTCCTTCTCTTATGATTTTTAGGCGCAAATTTAATTTGTCGCAAAAAAACTTAAATTTTTACGGATTTTTTTTTTGTCACATAAATCAGAAAATTTTCAATCATTATATTCTTTAACAATGATTGTATTTTATTTCAAAACAGTATCTTTTGACGAATAAATTGGATATTCACTCATAAAAACATTAGTGATGACTTTTTAGAGATGAAACTATCATACATTTTTTTTGTCTTCAAAATTTTTTGGTAAAGAATTTTTTTTTAAAAAAAATTAGATTCTTTCAAATTATAAAACAAAAAAAAAAAACAAAAAACAAGCACGTGGGAGAGATGGTTGGTCAAGGATGGAGGTTTTAAGGTCTGTTCAATTCCCTGGATTAAAGAGTGGAATAGCTATGACCGCACCCATGAAATACATAAATGTTATTTTATTTTTATTTTATTTATACCTATACCTAAAAATTAAAAGGCTTTGGTGGTTTTTTTTTCTTTTTTTTACTATTTTAGTTTTTCATTTTCTTTTATTTTGATATTGTAGGGTGTATATTACGTAGAAAAATAAAAAAGAAAAGCAATTGATGGAAGAATAGTATTAATATTTTCTTAAATCATTAAAACACATTATAGAATGTTAAAAGTGTACATATTTACATATTTAACCAATACTCACTTGGTAATATACACAAGCGAAAATTCAAAGAATAGTATGATGCTCAAATGACACTTTTACATCATAAGCTTCTAATAATTTGAGTTGGTTTTTTTCCTTATTAAGGACACAAAAATAGTTGGTGAATTTTTGTTTCTATTTTTTATTTTTGGAGAAGTATCAACGCTAATTTAGTTGTAGAAAATAATTTTTAAATTTTCTGAAGAATTATAAAAAAAAAATTTTAATTTTTTTTTAAGTTTTGCACCACGCTGCCCTTTTAACATCTATACCAAAAAATGAAAATCAATAAGAAATTTTGACACATTCACTAATGGAAAATAGTTTTATTTATTATTTCAAATGATTAAAAATGACACATTTCTTTCAATTTTTAAAATTTGTATGGGGAAGTTGGGAATACCTTTTAGTTTTTTTTATACACATTTAATTTTTTATGACTCCTATGATGCACTCAATGTCCTAATTATTTCACACATAACTAGTCCCAAACCCGAGTAAAGGAGGAGGTGGGTTGCGTTAGGTAGTTAAGAGCTAGCGTAAAATTTGTCTGACCATTATGATATAAATCCTTATTGAATATTTGTTTGAGCGTCTCCTACAAGCAACGTGTTACACTTGTACCACCCGAGTGTAGTGAAAAGTGAGTGAGGGTGGGCAAGGTCGTCATCCCGAATTGACGCATCGTGTCGGCGCTCGGGTATAGTGTCAAATATGCGAAGGTTCCTAAATCATTTTGGATGTGGGCAGGTGAAGAAACTAGTTCAGAAAATTAAGATTAGATTAGCAACTTGGAATATAGGGACACTAAAGGGTAAAATCATTGAAAATTTTGACACAATGATTAGAAGGAAAATTAATATAATTTGTTTTCAAAAAACTAAGTGGGTGAGGAAGAAAGTTAGAGAAATTGATAAATCAGGATTTAAACTTTGGTACACTAGAAAAGAAAAATATAAGAATGGAATAGAAATTATTGTTGATGTAAACAGAATAGGGGATAGAATTATAAAAATCAAGATGGTTTTAGGCCAAGAGATAACAAATATCATTACTATTTACGCTTCTCAAGTAGGCTTAGTAAAAAAATTTTAAGAGACAATTTTTGAAAAATATGGATAGTATTATATAAGGCATATTAGAGACTGAAAAAATATTCATAGAAAGAGATCTTAATGAATATTTTGGAAAGGATAATAATGATTATGAGAGGATACATAAATGATATAGATATTGAGTCAAACATGAGCTTCGATGGATGATCTTAGACTTTGTTATGTCATATGATTTTATTACAATAAATACTTACTTTAAGAAGAGAGAAGAACACTTAATAACATTTTAAAGTGAACAAATATAAGTCAAATGGATTTTTTTGAAGTAATTTTAGGTGAAAGTCTTCACACAACATAGAGTCTTAGTATTAGATAAGTTTTTTGAAAAAATGGAAGAAAAATGATAAAAATAAGTTAGTGTACGAGAACTAGGTGGTGGAATCTAAAGGGAGAAAATATAATAAAATTTAAAGATAAAATGATCAAAGATGAAGATTAGATTATAGAGGATGGGATAGATACAAATACTCTTTGGAGTAAATTAGCTAGCTCTGTTAAAAAGATAGTAATAAAGATTCTCGAATAGTAAATAAAGTTGGTGATGGAATAAAGATGTCCAAAAAGTTGAAAAGGCAAAAAGAATTTGATATAAAAAGTGTTAAAACTATAAAAACATTGATAACTTTAAAAAGTATAAAGAAATGAGAAAATATGCAAAAAAGAAAGTCAAGTAAGCTAAATACAGATCATTTAATAGTTTGTATGATAAATTAGCTACAAAAGAATGGAAAAAAGATAGATTTAAACTTGCTAAAGTTAGAGAAAAGAAGAGTAAGGGCTTAAAAATGTAAAATATATAAAAAAGTGAGGATGATATTGTCTTGGTTAAGAACAAAGACATAAAAGAAAGATAGCAAAGTGACTTTACTGAATTGTTTAATGAAAACTAAATAAAAGACTTAAATTTAGAATTGACAAATGAGGAAAATACTAAAAATATGAGACTTATTCACAAAATTAGAGTTAGCGAAGTCAAATTTGTACTAAAAAAGATGAAAAATAGAACAATTATAGTATTGAATAACATTCCAATTGAAGTTTGGAAATGCTTAGGTAATAATGGAATTATATGGTTAACTAATTTATTTAACATAATTATAAAAACTAAGAAAATGTCAGATGAATGGAGGAAAAACACTTTAATACCTATATACAAAAATAAAGAAGATATTCAAAACTTATGAGTCATACAATGATGAAATTGTGGGGAAGGATAATTGAATAAAGATTAAGGCTAAAAACCAAGGTCTCAGAAAGCATGTGATAGGGTACCTAAGGAAGTTCTATGGTGGGTTTTAGAAAAAAAATATGTATGTAATAGGTATACTGATGTCATTAAGGACATATACGATGGAGTAGTGATTAGTGTAAGAACTATAGATGGAGAAACTAGAGAATTTCCAATCACCATAGTTGTACATCAAGGATCTGCTTTGAACCTTTACATTTTTGCTATAGTGATGGACCAACTAACTAAGAGCTTTCAAAATGAGGTTCCATGGTGTATGTTGTTTCCAGATGATACTATATTAATTGATAAAACTAGGGGCAGAGTAGAGATTAAGTTAGAATTATGAAGAAAACATTTGGAATCTAGAGACTTTAAGATAAGCAGAATAAGACATAATATATTAAATATAATTTCAGTAATGGTAGGAGGAATGTTAATGGAAATAAAGTTAAACTTGATCATAAAAAAATGAATTGCACTTGTAGATTTCGATACCTTAGATCTATTATGCAAGTTGATGGAGAAATTAAAGATGATGTAATGCATTGAGTTAAAGCAAGTTGTGTAAAATGGAGAAATGCTTCAAGTGTGCTTTGTGATCGTAAAATACCCTTAAAATTAGAAAGGAAGTTTTATAGGATGACTATAAGACCAACCATGCTATATGGATCAAAATATTGGGTGACGAAAAAATAGAATATTCAAAAAGTAAAAGTTGTCGAGATAAGAATGCTTAAATAGATGAATAGTATAACGCTAAAAGATAAATTACGGAATGAACATATTCGTGGTAAGTTAAGTGTGTCTCCTATAGAAGAAAAGATAAAGGAGGACCGATTCAAATGGTTTGGACACTTGCAAAATAGGTCACATAGTGCGCCAATGAGAAAAAGTGAGTTAGTTACTGTGGGGAGTAGTAGAAGGGGTAGGGTAGACCTAAAATGACTTGGAATAAGATAATGAGTAAGGATTTAATAGCCCTGAATTTGTTTTTTTTTAAAAACATTTAGTCCATGATCGTATAAATTGGCGGAAAATGATTCATATAGTCGACCCTACCTAGTGGGACTTAAAGTTTGATTTTGTTGTTGTTATTGTACATTTAATTTTAATTTTATTTTTTTTCAAAAATTTGAAAAAAAAAAATGTACTTTTTGTAATGATTTTGAATTCTAAAAATTAAATGAAAAATAAAAACCATGTTGCACAATTAAACAAATATATTATTTTCTAATTTTTTAATATAAATCTTGAAAATTGAAAAATAAGTCCAACTTTTTATAATTTAAAAAAAAAACTATAAAATAAAAAAGAAAATAAAAATTCATTCCCCAATTAAGCAGACACTTAATAATATTTTATTTTAACTTATTCTGTAATCTTCAAATATAAGTTATGTTTGAGTTTTAAGTGTAAATTAATAATTTTCCATCAAATTGTTGAGCTTTATTTTTGTTGACTTTTTGATCAAATCCCTATTTTGATTATGACAAGCCACAGTATTTCATCCATGTACTTTGAGTACTTGAGTAGGTTCATGTTTTAGTTAGCACAAATGATTATGCAATGTGGAAACCGTAAGAGCACCTAAACAAGCATACCCTAACGTATTTCATGGAGTTGCAAAAGAGTAGCGCATGAAGATCGATTTGTATTTTAAGTTATATTATATTTTTATATTTATCATTCGGGTCTGTAATAATTATCTATCGGTCTGTAATAATTAATGCATGTCATGCATGGTAGGGACTATAAGCTCAAGACCATAGATAGACCTTAGAAATTCGATCGACTAATGCCGGATTTTTAGGGTTAACTCAAAGACCATAAAATGACTATAAGAATCCCCCAAGTAATAAGGTTAATAACTTATGGTAACATGGATTTAACTTGGATTTTATTTAGGCCAAAAATGATTTTTGAACAGTTTCGGTCGACTGAACTTGAGCAGTGTAAATGCCTTGGTCGACTGAATTGGGTAGAAGTCAACTGTTGACTTCGCTTGGTCGACCGAACCCATACATACATAGTAACTTCGGTCGACCAAACCTCCCTAGGGTCAAAAAGTTAACCACTTGATCAACCGTCCATAAAATGAATTACAACGCTCTGGTCGATCAAATTGGCACGTGGGAAATCCCAACGCCTTGGTCGACTGAACTTTTAGTAGAAAATTTACTTGGTCGACCGAACACCCAAGTTCGGTCAACCGGACACCCAAGTTCGGTCAACCGAACTCAATTTGGTCGATCGAACCTTAGAGGTTCTAAAATCTTCTTAAATCTGGTCGACCATCTTCCCAGTTCAAATTCATCTTGGTCGACTGAATTGAGCACCTCGATCGACTAAACCATAAAAATGGTCGACCAACCCTCTCGGGTTGCTCGGATTTTATCGAGGATGAAACGTGGTTAATTTTTATTAACCCTACTTAAACTTTTTCCAAAATTCCCTCTGTGTCCCCAATGGTTCAAATTTTTGGAAACTCTATATATATCCCATCATTTGTGTAGATTAGAGAGAGATTAGCAAATAAGATTAACAAAAATCTTCTCAAATTTTTTATACTCCTATTTGCCCATACTTTACATTTTTAAGCCAAATTTCTTATACTCTCTCATACAATCATTTCTTTACTAAACCAATCTTTGTGAGACTTATTTGAGTGTTTATACGTTGTTCTATATTGCTAGGAAACTCTCATTGTATTGTGTATTTAATTTTCAAATTGAGAGTTGAACATAAGATTTTTCCCTCGATTTTATTTCATAAATCAGTGTGTGAGAAAATCTAGTGGCTAGTGAGTATTTGCATTATCATTGCAAGACTCATTGAGCTTGTATTTTTGTGTGTGCAAAAATCTTTTTACAAGCTCATTTTTGAATATCTCTTATTGCTTTGATATTGAGAAAATATTTTTGAGATATTCTGTTTACTCTTGGCAGAAATTTTTGAAACTTTGAATTGTGATTGAGATATACATTTATATATTGTTTCAAAGATTAGCTTGATTATACACTCTTGTGCTTGATTGAATATTGACATAAGATTGAGTGTTTAACACACATATAGTACAGAGCTTATAGTTTATATCTGTTTGAGGTGCATTGATTAGTGCTTGTGCATAGTGGTACATATCTGCTTGTATAAGAAGCATTTTGTTGTACGTAAATTTTTATATCTTTTGTATTCCAGGCGTAAGCCTGAAGAGGGAGACTTGCCTTGGTAAAAGTCTCGGATTAGCTTTGACCCTGGTAGGAAAGTTGGGTGCATCATCTTGTTAAGGTGTTGTATTAGGTGTCATTTCACCCGTTAAGTGAGTATTAGTGAAATCCTTGTGCTTACAAAGTAGAGGCAGGGACGTAGGCAGTATTAGTCGAACCCCGATAACATATTGTGTGTCTATTATTATTTTCCAGTACTTTATATTCTTGAGCATGTATGTTATATTTAATATACTGTGAATGATGCGCATGATTTAATTGCCGTATATCATTATCTACGTAATTGATATATGATTAGAAAGACCATAGGTTGTGTATTACTGATATCTGATTAAACATAGGAAGAAGTTTTTAAAATTCCAATTCACCCCTTCTCTTGAGAATACATCAATTCCAACAATTTTCCTTCCAAAAGTCTTCGATACCTTAACTAGGCATGTTTAGATTAATGATTCTGTTTGGAAAAAAAAAAAAAAAGGAAATAGAAAAAAAAACATTTTTTAATTAACCTATTTTCTCTCTATATCATATTATATTAAAAATGAAAATTTGTACAACATGATTTTTCATTAATTTGTCATATATTTTATTTTCATTCTCCCTTTCCTTGATAACCAAATGTTTCTTTGAATTTTTTTTAATCTTTTTTTTGAATGCTTTTTAAGTTCCGAACAAGACCTTAGGTTTAGGAAAAGAATAAAAAAGAAAATAAAAAATCTTTCCATTATATTTTATCTTTATATCACATACTATTCAAAATGAAAACTTATTATTATGTGATTAAAAAATAAGAAAAATAAATATTACTAATATGCAAAATCAAATTTTATGCACTAATTTTTGTTATATATTTTCTTTTCTTTCTTAGTCTTTTAAACAAACATGAAAAAATAGATTTTTTTTCAAATTTTCTTTTGTTTTTCCAAGTATTTTTTGAGTCTAAAAGAGGGCTTAAATTATCTAGCAAGGATTGAGAAATTCAACAGTGATAATTTAGAAATTGTAAGTTTTCATGAACCAATGTATATAGTTGAGGCCTGAGGGTAAGTAGTAAGGGCTTAATTAACGCACATGAAAATAACAATAAAAACTTTTAACCTCATTCCAGAGAGAAAATTATATATATAAACAGATAATTAAAACTACTTACAGCGGAGGTTTGGAAAGCAATGACGGAGAAGAAATCTTCAGAGGTTTTTCGAGCAAAGGGAAAATAAAAAGATGATGAATTGCGTAGTCCAGCAAATTCAGAGAACCCCTTGGTACAGTTGGTGACCTGTGTACGTACGTCAATTAATTAATTACACACACATATTATTAACACACACACAGATATATGTAAAATTAAATGCAACACCATCCATCCCATGCATCTAATCATTAATGATTAAGCAATACTCAATTACTTCAGTTCGAAAAAATTCTTCCAGTTTTAGAGGAGCTAGAATAATTAACGAATTGATCAGCCTAGCCAGTTGTTCAATTAGAATTACATATTAATTTGAAAGGTCGAGACCTAATGAATTTAAATTATTATATAATTAAGATGGATCGACCTGAAGAGACGAAGGGTGATTTGCGACACAGAGAGTTGCGGAAACAGCTGCCATGCTTGCAAGCTATCTGCAGTGAATATTGTACGCACCTTCGTGGTAGCGGAGCTAGCGAGGGGGCGGCCAAAGCGGCTAGCTGCCTGCAGGCTCCTGTAATTGCTGGGAAATGGAGGTGCGCGCAGCCAGGGGGCAAATATGCGTACTAATTATTTTGGTGTTTTAGTAAGAGAGAGAGAGAGAGAGAGAGAGAGAGAGAGATGACTCCGACGAAATGAAGGAGAGATAGACTGTAAGGAAAGGAAAGAGAGGCTGAGCAGGAGGGTAAGTAGGTATAGGTAAGCCGGGACGGGACGAGGATAGGATGAGATTATTGATAGCCTCTCAATCTTAACGTATGGCTGTGGTTTGTGTTTTAATGCACTAGCCAGCCCGCCTCAGCTCCACCCATTCTATAATTTCTATTCACGGGTATTTTGGTCCACTGACCTAGCGGACAGCCCCACACACTAACGCATACATTTTAATAAGGTCTTTAATTTCCGGGATTAAATTTTGCCAGTGGGCGGCTAGCTATTATCAGTTTGGCACATCACCCATGAGACATAAATGTTGTTCAATTTTTATTATTTTTTATTTAACCCTAAAGACTAAAAGGCTCTTGGGTTTGCTTTTCCTTTTTTTGGCTATTTTATGGTTTTTTTTTTCTTTATGTTCTTTTATTTTGATCGTGTATGGTGTATATTATGTAGAAAAATAAAAATGAAAAGCAATTCACGGAAGATGATTTGAACATGCTCAGTCATTACAATATGATTTTCTTTGGTGCATAAAAAATATAAAAAAAAAAAAAATGCAATAAATATGTTCTTTTTTATTTTATATATTAGCTAAGTGAAAATGTTGAGCAGACCATCTTGATATTGGCAGCTCGTCCTGATGCACCCAGGAGGGCCGTTTGTATTCCAAGTTCACCATTTGTGTCCCAAGGTTGAGTATGGTCCCAACCGCTTTTGCTGCGGCTTTGACCCAATTCCAACCAACCTAAGCTGCAAAAGAAAAGAAAAGATAAGCAAGCGAAAATCAAAGTGCAACATTTAATGGCATAAAAAACGGTAAATTACAATGTTATTTTAGGCCGCCTCCAATAGAATCCCTGCGGGACAATGGGCAAGGCATTGCAAGCTGCAAGAATAAAAATTGTTAACGCATGCATCCCCATCCACTCTTATCACAGCCGGCTGTGCCCCTGTATCCATGCACATCAACCTGTCACAGAAGACAAAAGTTCATCTTGGATGTTTACTGGACACCAGAAAATTCAAGCATGTGATTGGCAATTCAAGAGAAAAGCCCAAGTATCCAGTCACCTAGACAAGATATAAGGCAGCAAAACAAAGGAACTTACTAAGAGATCAAAGAATACAATACTGATAAGAGATCCAATCATCACATAAATTCCAACAAAAAAAATGCCAGCTGCACATATAACTGAATGTGTAAAGAACCTTGTTTATATGTATCCCTTTAAGAAGGGAACTGTTAAGTCCAGTGAGGAAAACAACTACTGGGATTTATTTTTGTGATTTAAGAGAAAATCAATAAAGCATTATCAAAGAGACTATTTACCAAAGAATCCAGGGCAAAGCCCAACCCAACAAGACAACTGGATGGGATCATCCAGTGCAGGATCCTACCCTAGTGATCCTGCAAGTGGCAGCAGGGAGCCGCAGGGAGAAAGGTGGGGAATAGTCTCAACTAAAATTCTTTTGCAATAGAAAGTCCATGACATGGAAAATTTTATTTCCTCAAAATGGACAAGAATGTGCCCATAGTGCAATCCAACCACGCAGGTGACCATGGCCATCACTGAACTACAATAACAAATGAAAATTAAATGTGTCAAGAAAAAAACCCAATTAAATTTATAAAGGTGACATCTCTTGTTCAGGATAATGAAATTATTTGATTCAGTCAGTAACATTGTAAACAAGGCACATAATATTGACATTTTGTTTTTTTTTTTTTAAGTGGTAATTTAACTTATGTCCAGCACTGCCTTCAGATATGCTCAAGTACTAATGAGGTTAAATGAATGTTGCCAAATGCCAAATGCCTTTTTTCCCAGTTAAATAAGAAGACAAAAGAAAGATAGTGGAGTTACCTTAATACGCTATTTAATAAAAACCATGTAGAAGGCTTAAACTTAAAATTGACAAATGAGGAAAAAATTAAATATTTAATATTTATTCATAAAATTAGAGTTAATAAAGTTAAGTTTGCATTAAAAAAAATGAAAATAGAAAAACTGTATGATTGATTGAATTTTTGCAACTAGCCATAAGAACAAGCAAGGTGAGTGGTTATCAGAGGAATCCAAGGAAAATCATGTAAGTTTAGTTTTTGTGATAGTTCAATTACGTTTATTGGGATTGTTTTAGTTTAAATTTTTATATAACAGTTATACTTTAAATTACTTTGCTTTTAAGGAAGAAATGGTAAAGATGTTGGGGGAGTAAGCATCACTCAAGGGCCGGCGTAATATGACTAAAGAGGAGATAATGCAGCACGTTCTTGGGAAGAAATCGAGTCATATGAAGGGAATGGGTAATGCGGTGGTTGCTCCTAGAGCATCTAGCAAGTATTCTTCACATCATCATCTACCGATCTCAAGATGACATCCATGTTTAAGTGCCTTCTTGCACAAAGAGATGCGAAGAAAGATGCTAGGATTTAAGAGTTGAACTGTTCAACGTCTTTTCGTAGAAAGAGAGATGGCTTCCCATTCGTCTTCACACATATGGTATGTTAATTATCTTTCTAACATTACATTCAACTGGGATCTTATTAGGCGCCTGAAACTTGAAATATACATATTTAGGTCAAAGACCAAGTACCAACACAACTCTTGTGCGTAAAATCACCTATAGGAACAAGTTGTGCAGAAAACAAACCAACGGTTCTTAAGTTTAAATCATAAGAACTACAAAACAAGTCTGTAGAAAAAGTTTGAGACTCTGAATACCTTTATCATCATCACCTACAATAATAATATCATCCACATAAACAATAAGAAGGATCCTACCCGATGAAGTATGAAGATAAAACACAGAATGATCCACTGCACACCGTTGAAGACCAAACTCAAATACTACAACATTGAAACGACCAAACCATGCTCTGGGAGACTGCTTTAAACCATATAGTGTCTTCTTGAGCCAGCACACTAAGCTTGACTCACCTTAAGCAACAAACTCAAGTGGTTGCTCCATATAGACCTCCTCCTCGAAATTACCATGTAAGAACACATTCTTTACATCTAATTGATCCAAAGGCTAGCGACAAGTAGTAGCCAAAGAGATGAACAAATGTACTGATGTAAGTCTGGCAATCGGAGAAAAACTGTCAGAATAAAAATCCAAACCATACACCTGAGTATACCCCTTAGCAACAATACGAACCTTTAGACAAGCCACAGAACCATCAGGGTTGACTTTCACACTATATACCCCGCAACAACCAACCATAGACTTGTTAAGAGGAAGAGATACCAAGTCCCATGCCCTATAAAGCATTCATCTCTTCAACCATGGCATTCCTCCACCCAGAGTAGGCTAAGGCTTCTAAAATAGAGTTACGAAGGGCATCAGATGATCGAGCAATAACAAAACAATAATAGGAGGGTGGTAAGAAGTCATAGCAAACATAGTTGGAAATGGAATGTTGGGTACATGTGCGTTTAAATTTTCGAACAGCAATGGGAGGACCAACATCATGAAAATATGATCATCAAACAAGGAAACCAAAGGCATGTTAGTAGAAGCTAGAAGGGACTCTCTTCCTTGGAGACGCTGTCGTGAATACACCAACAAATTAGGACGATTGAGACGATGAGAAAGACTTGAACTACATGGAGACATAGGTGGTCGATTGGGCAAGGACAACAAACTAAAATCTGGAAGATTAGGCAGAGGAAGTGACTAATTGAGATTAGAAGCACTTAGGGATTGGGTGTAGTAAGTTGTAGACTCAAAGGTAACATCTGCAAAAACAAAGAAGTGATGCAGTCTAGGACTATAACAACAATATCCCTTTCGAGTATATGAGTAAGCCTAAAAAGACACATTTTATAACACGAGGATCCAACTTATCCACCCCAGGAGTTGGTTTATGAACAAAGGACACACACCCGAATATACAAGAAGGTAGAGAGAATAAAGGTGAATTAGGGAAGAGAATGAAGTAGGGAATTTTACACTAAGAACAGTGGCTGAAATCCTGTTGATCATATAGCAAGCACTAAGTACAGCATCACTCCAAAATACTTTAGGTACATGCATTTGATAAAGTAAGGTGCGAGCGATTTCAAGGATATATCTATTTTTCTTCTCTACAACCCCATTTTGTTGAGGAGTGTGGGCACAAGATGATTGATGGACAATACCAAACTGAGTCATATAAGTAGTGAATTGTGAACTAAAATACTCTTTAGCATTATCACTTCCAAGTATTCGAAATAGCAAACCAAATTAAGCCTTTATTTCAAAACAAAAGGCACAAAATATATGAAATAACTTGGAATGATTTTTTATTAAATATAGTCATGTCATTCTTGAATAATCATTCACAAAGGTTACAAAATCCTGAAAACCTAACTTGGGCACAACTCTACTAGGACCTCAAACATCAAAATGGACTAACATGAAAAAGCTTGCAACTTGTTTATTGACTCGAGAAGCAAAAGGGGCACAATGATGTTTTCCCAAATGACATGACTCACAATCGAGACTAGACACAAAACTCAAATCAAGAACTAGACATTTCAACTTTTTCAATGGAGGATGACCAAGGCAACAATGAATTTGGGAGAGGTGCGGTAGTAGCAATGCAGGCGGTAGAAGGAGATAGCGACTCAAAGCACGCCCTCAGTCAATCATCTTCCTTCTCTTCAAATCTTGATTAACCACACGATCAGGGAAGAATGTTACTGAACAATTCATGGATTTAGTAATCTTGCTAACGGACATAAGATTGAAAGGAAAGTTGGGAATATACAATATCGAAGGAAGAGAAATAGTAGAAGTGGAATTTACAGTCTCAATTCCCTTGACGATAGTAGTGGATCCATTAGCGAAAGTAACACAAGGTAAATTTGCAAGATAGTGAATAGTAGAGAAGAAATTAGGTATACTTGTGATATGATCAGTGACTGAAGAGTCTATCATCCAAGGACTTGGGCGAGAAGTACTAGAAGACAAGCATGTTGTGTGGCATTTACCTATTTGAGCAAGAGATGGAATTGGAAGAGAAGCTTGTTGTGATGCTTAATACTGCTAGAACTTGGAATACTCTTCATTTGACATAGATACAGTACATTGCCCCCTACTTGGCCCCAAAGGTGTGGAGTTGGTGGGGGCTGCATTGGCTGCCCCCAAAGGCGTGGATTCGGTCGTGGCTACATTGGCAACACGTGAAGGTCTACCATGGAGATCTCAACACAGCTCAATAGTACGATTACCTCGTCCACAATGAGTGCACTTGCAACAAGTGCCTCTATCTTGTCCATCTCTACCACCATGACCGCTCAAACCACCTCAATAACTTCAACAATTGTTTGGTAGATAACTAGAACCACCTTGTGTGGCAAAGGTTGTCTTCTTAGAGCCAAATGCAAGAACAAGTGAATGTGTGCTAAAGGAAGCATGAAGGATGCGAGAATAAACTGTCATCTTCTCCCTTTGTTTCTGCATCTCACGAACATTGGAAGTTATAGGTTGCATGACGTTAAGCTAATCATGAATATGTTTCATCTCTCCAAAATAATCAGCAAGGCCCATATCACTTTGTTGTAACTGAAAGTACTCCTAAGATAAATCATACATATGTGTAATATTACTATAGTACAGAAGCTTGGCAATGTTGGCATAATCCTAAATCTCCTTGCACGTATCTAGATGCATGCACATCCGTGCAATATGGAGATCCGTTGAATTCCACAAAAGGGAAACAATCAAGGTGTCTTTCTAAATCCATACTTCTTTTCTCTCTCATCAAAAGGATCAGATTGGAGCAAGTGGCTAGATTTTTCTAATCCTACTAAATAAACCCAAACAGCCTTAGACCATTAAACATAATTTTTTCCATCCAATTTTCGAGTTGTTGTCTATGGCAACAATAAAGTAAACAAGTTGTAGGGATTCATAGACTCCATCCCAACACTCACAAACCAACAGCCACACCAATGTCAGACAAGGAGAATAATCAAAACTAATCAGGGAAACCACAAACAATGTGAAGCACCAAGACAACCACGGACAACTGACATAGCACAGCCATAGCCTCACAACTCAACTTATGAACACTCCCACGACTCCAAGAACTCACAAAAAATCCCTTACAAACAATGAACAAAAATTGAAGGATTACCACGAGCACACGGTCGAACAAGGTTGGACCTTTGAGCCAAAAAAATGCCCAACAGCTTGATAATATGGTCTAGGGGAGGAATCAGGACATGGTGGAGGAAAAAATCAGAAAAAGTCGGCCAAAATCTCTCTCACACGCTGGCGCATGGGGTTGGGATTATCAGCAATCTGCTGGTGCATGGGGCACTTGCCAGTGATGGGGTTTTGTAAAGTTAGGCTTCAGAGGGTTCTATTTTTGGCTATATGGTTGGATTTGTGAAATAATGAAGGGTGGAGGTGGATCTGAGAAGGGCAGCGATGTGAAGCTGTTTTTCAGCAACAACTGAGTGTGATAGGGTTTAGGTTGGACCAAACTCTGATATCGTGTTGAGATTTTGATTAAATGAATGACCTAACTTGAAGATAGATCTCTTCCTCAATTAATCATACAAATCAAATACATTCTATTGACCATAATACCCTTACTAACTCACTAATTAACATTCTAACACATTTAATAACAATACAAAAAGACAAATAACCTTCAATAGTAACTATTCTCCCTAATAACTCCTATTGCCTCTTGGATAAGACCTTGGAAAGAATTTTGCAAAGGCTAGTTACCAGACTTATTAGTAGGAAGTCCCTCACCCTCTTTGAAGTAGCGATAAACGTGGCATTCATGTTCTTTCCCACCACCTAGTTTCTATGAAACTCGCTAAAGGAGACCATTTGATCTTCCTAAATCACCTCCAAACTATCTTGGAGAAAAACCATGGTAAGCCCATCAGATCCTAGTGCCTTGCCCCTATAACAACAACAACAACAAAACCAAGCCTTAAGTCCCATTAGGTGGGGTCGGCTATATGAATCCTTTTCCGCCAATTTATACGACCATGGACAATTTCTTTCAACAAATTTAGGTTTATTAAATCCTTACACACTATCTCATTCTAAGTTATTTTAGGTCTACCTCTACCCCTTCTACTACCCCTCACAACAACTAACTCACTCTTCCTCACTGGCGCCTATCCATCCTAAAAACTCCCCCCCCCCCCCCCCCCAACTCCTTAATGTCAAAAGGTCTTTCCAACCAAGTAACAAGGTTTTCATCAATGAGGCTCTAGTTTATACCTTCAATCATTAACCTATTCAAACACTCCTTGATGTACAACCCTTTATAGAATTTCGTACCACTTCCTTAATTTGTCCTGAATCCCTCACCACACTACCCTCATCTATTTCCGACTCTTTAATCAAATTCTTCTTCCTCCTTCTATTGGCCACTTTTTGGAATAATTTGTTATTACAATCCCCTTCTTTCACCCACTTGATCCTAGATTTTTGTTTCCAACTTACACTGTCCCTAAAGAGCAGTCTCCAAATCACTACAAAGTTGGCCCCTTCTAACCCTATACTCTTCGCTAGCCAAGCCACACTCCTCCCACCCATCCAAACACTCAATCTCATTTCAAATTAGATGTTTTTTTACTCTCAAATCACCGAAAACGTCCTTATGCCAGATTTTCAATCTACTTTTCACATTCTTTAACTTCCTTATAAAATCTAAAGCCCGCCCATCTCTTAACATTGATCTCTCACCAACAAGACTCAATGCTCTCTCTAAAAGAAGGGTGCATGAACCACATATTCTCAAAATAGAGTAGGGACCCAATGAATAGGGCTGGTGTCAAAGAGAAGAGAGCAGTGACCGGACACTAGTCTAAATATTCGGGAAAGTATCCTTCTATTCATTGGTGAAGTATCCTTCTATTCATTGGTGAACAAAAAGCGATCAATACGAGACGAAGCATTCCTGTCTCCTAAAGTTATCCAAGTAAAATGACCATTATTTAGTGATAAATCCTTCACCAAAACTCAGATAATGGAATAAAAAATTCTCATGCTACTAATCACCCTAGAGTCCCCCAACCTCTCCTTTGTAAATCAGATGGTGTTAAAATCTCCACCCACCACCTAATGCAGGCTGCAAAGGCCAAAAAAACTATCCATCCCCTAAAAAAAAAGAGTTGGTCCATTAATTGACAAAAACCACCAATCCCCAAGCCGAATAAAATGTGTCCCAAGCCGAAATATCACAAGTACCACCTCGTCCTAGACCATCGCAAGGAAAACTATAACCGAAATCTTTTTTATCTGGCATTAACTTGGAACCGTGTGCATCTAGTTGTATGTAAACCTAGAACAATAGCATGATGAACTAAAAAGTCTCCCGGACCTAATGTTAAGAATAGTGAATTACTATTTTCATTAACCTTCATTATAGAAAGAGAGAATCCACCACCTAAAAGAGGCCACCATAGTATCCCAAACAACGATTTGCCCTCCCAAAGCACCTAAAAATGGAAAGAACACCTAATATCTAAGTTTAGAATCCCAAATACTCACCACAAGGCATCTACTAACTCAATCTTAACTCTTGGATGAACAAGATATCTAAAGAAACCCAACGATTAACTTATCACTACCCCATGCTTCCTACTACTTCTCTAAGCCTGAGCATTCCACAAGAGAATCTTCATTGATAACTTCTATCACCACCCAAATTCTTTTCCCCCTTGTCATAATTGACTGAGGAGGCAAGCCTACCTAGTTCTCTACTCAACTTAAAAGATCCTTTTTTCTTCCTCCTCGCCCCAACACTAATATTAACCACTTCCCCCTCACAGTTAACAAGATTAAGACTTAATTAATCTGTAGTGACCCCAACCCGCGTGGGTTCCTATAAATAATTTTACAGTGGAAGCAAATATAACCTCAAATACATTTAATACCAGAGTACTAATTTCTTTATTACAACAATATCTCCAATATCAAATATACATACTTAAAATTCCAAAATGTTAAAAACATAACTATTTATCCTAAATAGCTCTTTCTATCCCACCCACGCTTTCGTTGCGTCACTCTGATATGCTCCTCAAGGTATCTGTAATGTATGATAATAATTGGGATGAGATGACGCTCAACAAGTAAAGACTAGATTATTATCAGTGTGTGGTAAAAATGAGTTTTACAGTATCATAAGAAATAACATTTAATACTGCCGACCATGTTTACATATATAAAAATTTATCTTTCGGTGACCACATCTGGTACATATCAAAGCATTCGCTAAGATTGAGCACTTATCTAGCACCCTACCACGTACGATGGGCCTACTCAGCAAGTCCCCCCAATTCAACAAGCCCTTGAACTAAAGTCCCGAAAATTGAGGCGTTACATATCATCGTCCCCCCTTTGCCTTGATATCACCAAACATATCTCTTAGATATACAATTAAAACAACATTGTATAATATTACCATATCTAACATGCAATGTAATTAAATAAAAATAAGCTCATGCCACACGATTTTCGTGCTAAAAATATTTATTTTTAACACAATATAATAATGTTGTAAAGTATTAACTTGGGAACATTTTAATAAAAAGCTGACTTAATCAAGCTCACTTATTTTGATCTACTCTAATATGGTTTAAGATGAATTCCTAAAGTGAGTTGGGAAAGAGTAGAAGAGTAAGAATTTTAAGTATGTAAAAATTCTCAGTCCCCCACTAAATCTTTTTCCTCACTTTTCCTTCAATTCCTTCTTTGAAATTTCCTATGAAAAATGAACTCAGAACTTTCCTATTTATAAAGAATTGGAGGAAGGGTATTTTCGTAACTTTAAGGATTTCTTAAGGATTAAGAAATGATATATATATATATATATATATTAATAAATAAATAAATGAAATAATTTAAGAGAGAGAGAGATAAAGACAGGAAAGGAGAGAGAGAAGGGGAAGGGGTCAATCTGATCTTCCAGATTGATATCAATCTATATATATTATGTTATTATATTATATTATTATATGGATCAGATTGAATTTCTTTAATCTAATCTTCAAATCATCCATATCCTATTATATTATTATATATATATTATTAATAATAATAATAATAATTTTTTTAAAGGATTTTTAACCTAATCACGTATATATCTTTTTGGGGTCGTTACAAAACCTCTCTTGGAACAAAAGTGAATTAGATGTAGAAATAGAATGCTTGGATTGGAAAGAATACCTTTTGGGTTAACTGTGCTGATCAATGAAGTTTTGAGAGGTTCAATTCGAGCGTTGCAAATTGGCACTTCCAAAGAAGAGGTGATGGGGGAGGGAAAAGTTCATATTAGGGTCCTCCAAAAACAAAGCTTTACCCGAACCTTGTGAACCCTCAACAACTTGTTTACCTAGACTGTTCTGACTATTCTTCTTTTCTCTCGTTGAGAATCAATAAGAGCAACTTATTGGGAGGGGCCGCTCTGGCTATCAGTAGCTCCTATTTTTCACAACTACTCGCTTAATAAATCCTTGTTTTCAAGGTTGTACAGTGAAAGAGAAACAAATTCACCTTCATCAGGATCCATAGGCCAATGCCAACAGCTTCGACTATCAATTTTCCATGGTTCCCAAATTAGAATCCTCCACTCCCATCTTTGTTTTAATCTCCTGATATGTCTCTGAGAGTCTTTGCAAGGTTGTACTTTGGGATTCTTTCTCAATTTCAGCGCATGATGCCTTTATCTTATTTCCTGTTATTTTCCTGATGTCCTTTGAGACAACTTAGGCCCAAGAAGGTCCTACCCTCTCAGCAAAAAACATAGCCTCCATATTTTCCTACTTTGAGTCTTTATTTACTTGGATTTTAGGGTGATTTGCCACAGGTGGCAGCCAAAATATCCTTGGGCTTAGATTGGTGAAAAGCCTCTCCCACATCTAGACCATTACTAGTTCTTAGATCATGGTATTTATTATTATGGCCCATTTCCTTAAAATACCCAGCAGTAGCATGGGTATTTAAAATTGAAAAGTTGCCCAGATTGTGAAAAATCTTCCTTCCTTTCTTATCATTCCCATGACCTAGGTCAAACTTTCCTTTTCTCAAACTAGGTTTGATTTTGAAAAGTTGCCCAAATTGTGAAAAATCTTCCTTCCTTTCCTTTCTTATCATTCTGCTAACCCACTTTCATTTCTCAAATAAGACCCTTCTGAGGCTTGCAATCTTGTGAATACCAAAGGTCTAGATTCTTTCAAAGGTTGTTGTTGTTGTTGCTTGTTTGCAAAACAAACATTATATGAGCCACAGCCACAACACCTCAAAACTAGTTTGGAGTGAGAATCTCTTCGAGATGAATGATCTTCTGTAACTACCTCCTAGAATTGCTTCCACCATATCGCCTCCTTTCCATCTGGTTCACACACCATTAAAAATCACACCATTAGTTGAGATTTTCTTCTAAGATATAACCAGCCAAAGCATTAGCTCTTGATTGGATCATGATAACATGGTTTGGAGCTCTAAGGGTTTTCAACCATTGACTTCTTGTTCTTGAGGTGAGGAAGGTTATGAGCTCTTTTACCAGCCACAAATCCACAATCTCCCCTATTCTGATAGAGAAATGGAAAACAGGTTGCACTTTGTTTTCTCAGTGATGCGAGGAACCCTCCCTTTTCTTCAAGGGTGAAGCTTTTTTTGTTAATGAAGAACTTGAGATTCCCGATAAGCACTACTAAAAGGAGGAAACAAGAGTAAATAAGCCTAATATCTATCAAAGTGGGGCAAACGAAGATCGAGGCAAAATAACAAAGGCCTAAAAATGGATGATCGAGGCTTTGTCTCACTGGTTCAACTAGTACAAGGACTTGGGGCTTGTAACTGTCTCACTAGGCAGGCCTACTAGTATAGTGACTTAGGGCTTGAAACAACTAGTTTAACTTAGATGGTGAGAGGTGGGTCAAAAAGATGAGGCTACAAGATTCGAGAAGGTCACAGGCATGGTTGCCAGTAGGAACAAGAGATGAAAGGTTGGTATAAAGGTTTCAGAATGGAGAAAACCTAAGTGTTCATCACAAACATGGCAGAACGCCTTTCATATTAAAGCCGACTAGTTCAAAGGTTGGACAGGAGGGGGGGCGATTGTTTCAAAGGCTGCAAAGGAAGGAGATGACTGAGTCCAAGCCCTCGATTTGAGTTAGCATCTTGTTGGAGAAGGGCTCTCACTCAAGAAGATTGGTAAAGCTTCGTCGAATGAGCGCAAGTTTTCATCAAAGGAGCGCTAGGGGAGACGATTAGTTCAAAGGCTACAAGGGAAGGAGACGATTGATTCCAAGCCCTTAATTCGAGTTAACAATTTGTTAAAAGAATTGCCAGAGAATGCCCACACTACAGATTGAGGCAATCTAACATCTAATTGCCAAGGCTAAAACATAAAGCAAAAATTAGTGACAGAATAAGGATAATAATAATCAATTCATTTCTTTATCCTTTGTCATCAATTATCACTATTATTATTTTTTTCCAAGTCGAAACCAATAAAAATATGAAGGCTTAATTTGATGATAAAAAACTGCATTTTTGCCCATATGTTCCATACAAAATTAATCAAATTTAATATAAATTTCAATGATTCATAGGAAACATATAGTGTTGGGTGGTGTCCCACCCATGTGGTGGGACCCACTACATCTTGCAACAAATGGTAAAAAATAAAAGGAAATTTATTAAGAAAGAGAGAAGAGAATTACATACTAGAAGAGGACAAGACATCCTCAAAGCAAGAAGAAACAAAAAACTAAAACTTAAAAAATAAATAAATAATAAAATAATATAAATAAATAAATAAAATAACTACCAAACCTTAATTTTAAAAACCCCTCTTTAAGCCCTTCTCTTCATAATTGATGGAACTCTGTAATCTTGTAAGTTCTCACTGCCTTCTAAACTTTTTTCTATTAGAACCATCCAATTGAACTTCAGTCCCTCTAGGGTCAGCTAACCAGAGTCTCATTGTCATTCAGAATTTTTTTAGCTCCAACATCCTGCACACTGCCCCCCACTAGAGTAGGTAATAACCCATTCCCACAATGATTAGTCACAACTATGTCCACACCCAACTCCCCCTCCTCAAAAAATAGAAACATCCTCTAAACCTTCAAGCGGAGAAGAAACACATAAATATCCCCAAGAGTGTCAGAAGAATCAGAACTAAAATCCATATTTTTACAAATCTCATCAACAAAAGACCACTATCACAAGCAAAACTATCATACTGACTGTCTTCCTCCAATATATCCCCCCAATTCCTTTTTCCCTTCTAATAATAATTACCTCCTTTGTCTAAGCTAGCATTACAACAATTCTAAGATTCCTGAACATAAAACTTTTCAGCATCTTCAATTTTTAGAAATTTTACTCCCTTAAACTTGAGTTTCTAAAACTGTTATGAAACAATTTTTTCCTACCTTCCCATTCCTTTCTCACTGATTGACACTTGTACACCTTCATTTCCACTGCCTTTGTACATTCTTTTGCATCCTTTCTATCCCCAGAAGTACTTGCCACCTTTGGGCACAACCCATTGCCCAAGCTTTTCTTGTTCTGTCCTGCATCTGATTGCTTCTTCTGCTTCTCATAAGGATTCTTGACAATTTGTTTACCTCCAACACTCTGATTTTACAATGAGATTTCTACAAATATACTAGCTACAATGGCATAAGAAGTTTCCAATTCATAATTTCTCCATTTATCCACTTGCACAACATCCACATTATCAGGGGGCAAAGCCCTTTTATCTACAAGAGTCCCCTACAAGTCGAATCTAGGAATCTTCATTAGTTTTGTTAAAAGAGAATGCTACCTCTTTAATCCCCTCAATCTAATTAATCGGGGGCCCTTCAGTAAGGAGGCCACAATAACTCACCAAATGGACTAAGTCTATTGAGATCATTCAAACTTGCCCTAACCTCTCACAGCAAGCCCACGAAACATTACCTATACTCAAAAATCCACTAAACCTTAGATTTGTATCTCGCCGAACCGCCGTCATCATCTTTTCTTCTCAATCATACTATGTTGCCGCTACCTGACTACCTCCACGATGGAAGCCTTCTTTGTTCCTGCAATTCGCAAACCTCCATCCAATGACTTGAGAACTCCAAAGGAGATCTTCCCTTAACAACCTCGCTTAAGATTGGATGCTCGTTTGAAGCCTAGTTTTGACAATTTTAATATGACTATCCCAATTCCCAATGGCATGAAGATTATTTCTATTGGTTTTGATTGTTCATCTGCATTCCCACTTGTTGGCTACAAATATCCACTTGGTGAGACCTTTTCTTGATGTTTTGTCAAAATTCACCTTAAGATGATGAACATTGTTGTTCTCCAAGAGTTTGTTCACACTTGATGATCATATATCTCGTTGATTGGTAATCTCTAGCATGGCTATAAATATTTGTACTTTAATTCCATTATTGACATAACATAAGATTTGTCAAACTTCGATATTGTGGTTTTTCCCTCTACATTGGAGGGCTTTCCACATAAAAATTTCCTATGTTAGGTTGATCTGTGATTGCTTGTGTGTTTGACTAGATAGAATGATTTGATTACTTGGTGAGCTATTGTTATTGTGATAGTGATCTTTTGCTGGATGAGATTCAAAAAAATATAGATTAGTTCCAATTCTTCTGACACTCTTGGGCATATTTCTTATGTGCCCCCTTCTCCACTTAAAGGTTTAGAGGATGTTTCTATGTTTGAAGAGGGGAGGGGAGTTGGGTGTGGACAAAGTTGTTACTAATCAGTGTGGGGATGGATTAACACCTACTCCAATGGAGGAGATTAGCGCACAGGATGTTGGTGCTCAAAAAATTCTGAATGATATGGGACTGTGGCTAGCTGACTCGAGAGGGAATGAAGTTCAATTGGATGGTTCTAATAGAAAAAAGTTTAGAAGGCAGCAAGAACTTACAAGATTATAGAGTTCCATCAATTGAGGGCTTGGAATCAGTCATCTCCTTCCTTCGTAGCCTTTGAACTAGTCTTCTCCCATCGGCTCACCAAGTAATCAAATCATACTACCAACAAGAACCAGATTGATGGAAGGTGAAGGGAATGAGGACCGAAAAGGAATTTTGCTTAGTCCGAGGTAGGGGGCTTTAGGGACCATTTGGTGAGATGTGAGATGGTTTGTAGGTCTAAATGGAAGGGTCATTTGGGTCTTGGAAATTTAGTGTCTAAAAACACAGCTCTCTAAGCCAAATGGCTTTAGCAGTTCCACCTAGAGGATTCCTCATTGTAGCATAAAGTTGTTAAAATCAAGTTTGGATACTAATTTGGGTTCTAGATGTTCATTGGAAATTCCGTGAAAAGCTATTTCTCAAATTTAACTTCTCTTTATTCCCCATACTAAATTTTTTCTAGGTAGAGTTGTAATATTCGTTTTTAAAAAGAACTTTTGTTGGGAAGCATTGTTTTGTCCACCGATTTTCCTCGCTTCTTTCGTCTAAGCTTAGAACATAATGATTCCATTTCTTCTTTTATTGTAGATCCAAGAGGTCCTTTATCCTTTTGGGATTTTCACTTTCAGAGGTACTTGAATGATAGGGAGACGAAAGAATTATCCTCTTTGTTTGTCTTGTTGAACAATTGTTGGGTCTCTTCAAAAGCTAATAGTCGATCCTGGTCTTTGGACTCCTCAGATTTCATTCTTGCAAATCTTTTTGGGGACTTCTTGACTAGTAAAAATTTTTCCTTTTCACTCTACAAAACTATTTGAAAGGCCAAAGTCCCCACCCCCCTAAAATCAAAGTTTTTTTTATGGGTAGTTGTGCTTAATAGGATCAACACTAATAACCTATTGCAAATTAGACGATGGAGGGGTTTTTGGCAATTTCTTTTGTCGTTTTGGTAGGAAAAAATAAGGAACGTTATGCACATATATTCTCAGGGAAGAAGTTATTGTTCCTGTTGGTGTGGGAGAAGATTCGTTATTTGGCTTTTCTTTGGTGTGTGGGTCATGGAAACTTCAACGGGATGTGCTGCTCGGATATTCAGCATGATTGGCATTCTTTGTTGACTTATTAGGGCATGCCAATTTTCCTGCATTGTTTTTTGTGCTTTTTGGTTTTCCCTTTTTGTATTCTCTGGCGAATCCTATAGTTAAGGAGATGTCTTTTATCCTAATTGTACATTCTTAATCTATCAATCAATTTCTTTTGCTATCAAAAAAAAAAAAAAGAGTTCTTTGTTAGATAGTTGGGAAACGCTAGTAGTCTCACTTAGCAACTCAGCTCCTAATGGTGATTTGACTTTGAGTATGGTGAAAGATAGTATGTTTAATAAAAAAAAATAGAAGGAAAGAAAATGATATTTATTCTTCACGTTCAAAGGCGCTTGTTACAAAGAAAAAAAAATAAAAAAGTAAAGTTAGAAAACCTTATGATAGCAACAATTGCAATAAATTAAAAGGAAGATCCAAGTCAATAAAAGGATCAAATGTTACCATTGTGGGAAGCTCAAAAACATGAAAAAAGAATATATAAAATTGAGAAGTCCACAAAGAGAGGTGATAAAAAGAAAGAATATTAGAGACACAACATCAGTTTCATCTGAAGGTGATGTTATCATTTGTAATAGTGGTTGTGTAAATCTCACATGTCAAGACTCTACACTGATTTTTGATTCAATCACCTCATTTTATGGTACATCTCATCATGACTTCTTCACATCTTACACTAGTGGTGATTTTGGCTTTATTGGGATGGGGAATGATGCTATAGCCAAAATAGTTGGCATGGGTAAGGTCCACGTGGAAACTAATACTGGGTGCAAAATTGATTCTAAATAATGTGAGACATGTTCCTAAGATGCAACTTAATTTGATATCCACTGGGGCACTTGATGATGAAGGGTTTTGTAAATTCCTTTGAAAATGAGAGATGAAACTCACTAAGAGTAGCTTAATAGTGGCTATAGAAAAGAAAGAGAGCATTATTTACATAACACAAGATAAGCTATGCAAGGGAGAGGTGAATGCAATTAAAGACTCTTCTACCAAATTCTACCATAAACAGCTTGGCACATTGGTGAGAAAGGACTTGACATTCCTAGTAAAATGCAAGTCCTTCCTAAGACAAGTATACCTCTAAAGACTTGCCTACATTGTTTAGCACGTAAACAACATAGAGTTGCATTTCATAGATCTCTTCCATCTAGAAGAACAAGTGTTTTAGATTTGATTCATACTAATGTTTACACCATGGTGCTTCATAATTCGTTACTTTTATTGAGTCGCTCAAGAAAATGTGGGCTTTTGCTTTGAAATCTAAAGACCAAGTGTTGGTTATGTTTAAACTCTAAACACTTTCATGCTAGTGCTGAAAAAGAAAAGGGAGTGCAATAAAAATGTGCTCAAGCTTACAAAGGTGGTGAGTACAGGTTCATTTGAAACTTATTGCAACAATCATGGCATCAAACTTTAGGAAACAGTTCCAAGATACCAAAGCATAATGGGGTTGCAAAAAGGATGAATTGTACTATTGTAGAAAGAATCACGCGTATGCCCTCTCATGCAAAGCTAACTAAATCCTTTTAAAGCGAAGCAATGAGAAATGTAGTAGATCTAATCAACCTTTCTCCTTCCGTACCACTTAAGGGAATGTGCAAGAAAAGTTATGGCGAGGGAAAGATGTATCTTATGGTCACTTACGTGTATTTGGTTGCACGGCATTTGTATAGATTCCAAGAGATTAAAGATCTAAGCTTGACAACAAGTCTAGACAGTGTATCTTCATGGGTTATGCACATGAAGAATTTGGTTACCAATAATGGGATCCAATGGCAAGAAACTTATCAGAAGTAAAGATGTTGTATTCTTTGAGGATCAAAAAATTGAAGGCTTTAAGAAAATTGAGCAGCCGAAAGTTGTAAGGAAGGCATTATTGACTTTAGTTCAATTCCTCAACCTACAATAAGTGATGAAAATGGGGGAGAGATGCAAGAAAATCATAATGGTAGACATGGTGATAGCTCAACTTATGAAACAACACCCGATTAGGATATTAAGCAAGCACTTTGTCAACTACCTACAAAGCCTCAGTTGAGGAGATGTTCCAAACATGGACAACCTTCCAAGAGATATTCTCCTCATGAGTATTTGTTACTTACAGATGTTGAAGAACCTAAATACTATCAACGAGTCATCTTACATAAGCACAAACAAGAGTGGACAAAAACTATGTAGGTAGAGATTAAATCATTGCATAAGAATTACATTTTTGAGTTGGTGAAATTGACCAAGGTCAAGAGAGCACTTAAAAGTAAATGGGTCTGAAGAGAAGTTCACGGCCAAGATACAAAGCTAGGAAGGTTGTTAAGGGATTTGGGTAAAAGAAAGTAATTGAGTTTGATGAAATCATCTCATCATTGATTAAGATGCCTTCTATCCGAATTGTTCTTGATTTGGCAACAAAAATGAATTTAGAAATTGAACGTGTTGTAAAGACCACAATCCTTCATGGTGACTAGATGAAACAATCTATGGAACAACTAGAGGAGTTCAAAGTAAAAGGTAAAGAATATCTTGAGTACACAGATTGTAAAAAAGGCTTATATTGCCTCAAGAAAGCACTTTAACAGTGGTATAAAAAGTTTAACTCCTTTATGATGAACCATATACTCGGACTACTTCGAACCATTGTGTGCTTGTCGCAAAGTTCTTCAATGATAATTTTATTATTCACTTGCTATATTGATGATATGTTAATTGTTGGCCATGACATTAACAAAAGAGACATGTTGACGAAGGAACTTAGCAAGCTTTTAGCCATGAAATATTTAGAGCCAAAATTACTAGTGACAAAATGAACTACAACCTTTGGTGATCTTAAGAGAAACATGTTGAAAAGGTGTTGGAGAGATTCAATATGAACAAGGCAAAATCGATACATTCTCCACTTGCAAGCCACTTTAATCTTATCACTACACATTATCCCACAATGAGAAAGAAAAAGAAGAAATGAATAGAGTGCTTTATGCATTGGTAGTTTCATGTATGTTATGGTTTGCACCAAGCTAGATATCGCTCACCCAATTAGGGTGGTTGGTTGGTTTCTTTCTAATCCAAGTAAAGAGCATTGGGCTTTAGTAAAATTGATTCTTAGGTATCTCAGGGGCACCTCTTAGTGTTTATGCTTTGGTGATGAAAAGTCAACTTTGGTTGGTTTTACAAATGCACATACGGAAAGGAATAGTGGAACACTGACATTAGGAAGTCCACTTCAAATGCTTGATGAAATTTTCAAGGGGTGCAATATCGTGGCAATGCAGATTGCAAAAATGTGTTACTTTGTTATAACCAAGGTTGAGTACATTGCTATTACAAAATCTTGTTCCTATGGTTGAAAATTTTACTACATGAGTTGAGCTTAAAACAAAAAAAAAAGTGTTTTATTATGACAATCAAAGAATCATCCATCTCAACAAGAAGATGACATTTCATCCACAATCGAAGCATATTGATGTAAGGTATCATTGGGTTCGAGATGCTATAGATGAACTTGTTAGACCATAAGAAAATGAATACAACTCATAAGGGCAATAGGCTTGGTGGAACCCTCACATGGGCGTTAGAGGGGAGATATGTTGGGTGGTATCCTACCCATGTAGTGGAACCCACTTCATCTTGCAACAAATGAAAAAAGCAAAAACAAAAAAATAGAAGTCAAAGTCCTAGTTAGTGAGATTGCAAAGGAACTTGCCATGTAACTATTCTTGGTAGTTGGTTGCCTTTTCTCATGGGTGAGATCGAAGGGTCATTCTTGTGCTTGCATGCAAGAGAAGAGGGGGAAAACTTGAGTTTTTCTTCACTAGTTTTACATCTTTGAAGCCAAGATCGAATCATTGTTTAAAGCTTGATTTTGATGAAATTATAGTAGGTTTCTATCACTAGCATGAAGATTATTTATACTGGTTTTGAACATTCATCGGCATTCCCATTTTTTTGGTGAAAATACCCACATGGGGGGACCTTTTCTTGATGTTTTTGTCTAAATCTACCTTAGGGTTGTGAACATTATTGTTATCCAAGAGTTTGTATGTGCTTGATGACTATGTATCTTGTTAATAGGTGAACTATTGTTTGGCTAGAAACATTATTTGTAATCACCTTGTTGATATAGTGGATAATTTTCCGTACGCTAATCCTATGACTTTTCCCTCTATATTGAAGGATTTTCCACATAAACATTACCTACATCTCTTGAGGATTGATTTGTCATCGTTTATGTGGTTTTTTATAAAGTATATATTGTTAATCCCGTGTAACTTGCACGAGATGAGAGCAGATAATTTTCTTGGGCTTGTTAGAATTTGGTGTCATCCCAAGACAGGGTCACAGATTTTGCAAAAATATGCAATATTGGTAACAAAGATAAAGTGGATGCAATCAGTAACATATAACAACTTAACAGATGCAGAATCGCAAGATTGCGACTAAATTGAAATATCAATCCCTAATAGCGTCATAATATACCATATGCCCAAAACGACAGTGGGCGCGAGCTGTAGAACCCATGGACCGGTCCACCGTTGTCGTTGAACCGAGCGATCAGAGTCCCCATAATGTAATACTACAGCTAGATCACACCGCTGCAAAGAGTTTCCAAGTAATACCGCCGCTGGATCCCCTAGTTCCACGGCCTCTTGCCGCGAAAGCTCAGCCCCTTCGCCCCGTTTCAGTTCGTCTAGAATTTAGTCAACATTGTTCCAATCAAAAAACCTCAAACCCTAACAAACACATCAGAGACCACTCAGATTAAAACCCTATCAAACGCATCCCGAATCACCTCCGGTTTCCAAAACCGGTTGGGCGCCAGGTTGCTCAACATCTGGCCGTGCAGCTTCCCGTGCTTCCGCGGACGATGGAACATCATCGCATGTCCCCGCCGCAAGAACAGTTGGCGCTCACAAAACCAACCCCAAGGTCGCATCCTGGCCTATAACGCAAATAAATTCAGACGGACTGCCCTACTCGCACGCAGGAAAAGGAGAGCTAGTTTTCCAAAGGAAAATGCTCAGTGACGTGGACCGTGATAACACGTGGCCACTTAGTAAGGAATCAGCCCTGATTTTCTATAACATTACTCTTTACCAAGATAATATACAAAAATATTCAACGTACACAAAGCATGTGAAGCCAGGAGAGTATTTGCATCTAGATTAACATGGGCGCCCGAAATTTGGTGCCGCACTATGGTGTGAAGGATTCGTGGATGGTGAAAATTCACCTGTCATAAAAAAATAAAAAAAAAATGGCCTTCAATCTTCATCATTTAGCATTTTCCCCCCAACCCGAACAAAACCCGCACGTACAGCTTGAAAACTCGGGGTCCACCATATTTATATTTCAATTTCACTAAAAATACAGGCTAACACTTCCTAACAATAATATTAAACGCCTGAACCTTATTTTGTTTCATTTGTTCAATGTAATTGTTTAATAAAATTAGATGGAATGGATTTGTATTGACATTGTTTTAAATTATAAGAACAAAAAATTACAATGTTATGCATAGAATTACAAAATGTAGACGTGTTTAAAATTTTACTCTTTGCAAAAATATATCAAAATGGAACCATAGAGGCCCTAAAAATCTCAAAAATCGTTTTAATATTTTAGAAAATTTTATGTAATTTTTCATATTTTAATTTGAGTGAAATGATAAGTTAGTCCTTCTATTTTTAACTAAAATTTATTTTAATCCCTACACTTTTAATTTGTACAATTAAGGACTTGTATTTATTAATTTTATTCAATTAAAGTTCTTACCCAAACTAATTTATTGCTTATGAATTGAAGAGTGAAAATTAATGAAAAGACTTTTTGACCTTGGGAGATTAGTTAGCTCATTTGGGGTCTAGATATTATTATTTGCAAAAAAGAATATATTAATTTTAAATTATTTTATACTAATTATAAATGTGAAGACATGACTACTTCATATATCACAAATAATTTTTTTAGATTTCTTTTAATGCTCAACTTATTATGAATAATAGTTATACAAAGTGTAATATTAATTCAATATTTCATATATGTAAGCGATGTATTTAAATTCACTAATATTTTTAGATCCAATTAGGATGACAAAAATAACAACATGAATCAATTAGTGCAAGTCTTTAATTGTACTAATTAGAAATATAGGGACTAAAATAGATTTTAGTTAACAGAATAGGGACCAACTTATGATTTCACTCTCTGATTAAATTTTAAATATTTTTAAAGCAAGAAATTGGAAATAATTAAAAATAAATTACCACTACCAACAATAACTAACTAAACTCTATTCAAAGAAAAACATATTAAAAGTCATGACCTTTAATTTAGCCACGTCAATATATGTATTTTTATTCATACATACATGATATATAATAATAAAACTAATAGTAGTAATAGTTATGATCGTAATAAAATAACAATAAGAAAGACAAAATAGTTATAGCATTAACTAAATAATTACTCAAACACAACTCTCAAAATTAAAATAAAAAAATCTTGATTTTTATATTCCAAAACTTGCAAATGAAAAACACTAAAACACCAAAACACATATGCTAATCCTACAAATCATAAACACAAAATATCCACTACTAACTAACTATTTGGAGAATTATTAATAATAGTACAGAAAAGAAATAACAAGAGAAAAGAAGATCTCACTAGTGACAAAAACTAAAATATAGTAATTGTTGTGCCGGGCACCCCACTTGTGCCAAACACCAATACTACAACTATTGCTATTGAATATAAAAGAAATTAAAGCAATGCAGAAACTAATAATAAAGCAATAAAAAGAACAAGACAAGAAATTTACAAGGTTCGGTATAGAATTACCTACGTCCTCGGGCGCCGATGATCAATCCACTACTTCTTGACAAAGTACAACTTTGAGGTGTATTTTACAAATGAAGAGTTGAGCTCTTTATATAGCTTCAACCTCAAGTCTAAAAAACATTTCTCTCCAATGTGGGACAAATAATATAAAAAATTCAAAACCACCTTTTATACTAAGGTGGAAGTATTCTACCAATGTGGGACAAAAAAACAACAAATCTCCACCTTGACGATAAATTCAACAAAATTTTCAGTCACCAACATTTTTTTGGAGTTCCACATCATCGGCGCCTTCCAAAAATACTCAGATTTGCAGGATATTGATCAAGTCCAAAAAATGTTTGAACTTGATTGTTGTCACAATCTTGGTCAACATATCTGCGAGATTTTCAGTTGTAGCAATCTTTTGAAGAAGTATCTTGCCTCCATCAATAATATCCCGCATAAAATGAAACCGAACGTCGATATGCTTCGTTCGTGCATGGTAGACTTGGTTCTTTGCCAAGTGAATAGCACTCTGGCTATCACAGAATACAACCATGTGCTTCTGAACAACTCCCAAATTTTCAAGTAAACTCTGCAACCAAATAGCTTCCTTAACAGCCTCTGAAACTGCCATGTACTCTGCTTCTGTTGTAGATAAGGCAATGGTAGACTGTAAGGTAGACCTCCAACTCACTGGACCATTAGCAAATGTAAAAATATATCCAGTAGTTGATCGACGTTTATCCAAATCACCTGCAAAATCCGAATCCACATATCCAACCACACGTTGTTCAATAGTATTATTTTTCTCAAATACTGTACCAATATCAATAGTATTCATAATATATCTCACAATCCATTTCACAGCTTGCCAATGTCCTTTACCCGGATCATACATATACTTGCTCACCATACTAACAGCTTGTGAAATATCAGGTCTAGTACAAACCATTGCATACATCAGACTACCAACAGCACTTGCATAAGGAACCTGTGACATATACTTACGTTCCTCATCTGATTTAGGAGATAAAGCAGTACTAAGTTTGAAATGAGGAGCAAGAGGAGTGCTTACTGGTTTTGACTGCTCAAACATGCCAAAACTCTGTACTACCTTCTTCAAATACTGTTTCTGAGACAAACTAACTCTTCCTCTCATTCTGTCTCTGCGAATCTCCATGCCAAGTATCTTCTTTGCTTCACCAAGATCTTTCATCTCAAACTCTTGATTTAACTAACTTTTCAACTTGTTGATTTCTTCCCTATTCTTTGAAGCTATCAACATATCATCAACATACAAGAGTAAATATATAAAAGATCTATTCTGTAGTTTGCGAAAATAAATACAATGATCATGTATATTTCTGATGTACTTCTGACCCATCATAAACTGATGAAATCGGTTGTACCACTGTCTTGGAGACTGTTCTAAACCATACAACGATTTACCCAGTTTACATACCCAATTTTCTTTTCCAGCAACCTGAAATCCATTTGGCTGAGTCATATAGATTTCCTCTTCCAAATCACCATGTAAAAATGCAGTTTTTACATCGAGTTGAACTAGTTCAAGATCAAATTGTGCTACCAAAGCCAACAAAATTCGAATGGAAGAATGTTTAACAACTGGAGAAAATACCTCATTATAATCAATGCCTTCCTTCTGTGCGTAGCCCTTAGCTACCAATCTAACTTTGAAGCGAACATTATTTGCATTTGGAAATCCTTCTTTCTTTACATAAACCCATTTACAACCAATTGTTTTCTTACCCTTGGGTAGTTGGGCTAGCTCCCAAGTCTGATTCTAATGAAGAGACTGCATTTCTTCATCCATTGCTTTTTTTCACTTGTCTGATTCAGAGTTCCTCATTGCTTCTTTGAAAGTGTAAGGAACATTATCATCCACAACTGGAAGTGCATAGGCCACCATATCAGTATACCGAGCAGGTTTTCGAATTTCTCGTCTTGGCCTTTGAGAAACAATTGATTCTTGTTGCTGTGAAGATTCTCGAATTGAAATCTCTTCTTCTTGTATACTATTCCCCACCATAACTGGAGAGTTACCTTGTGTAGTCTCATTTCTCACTAGGTTTCCCAAAATTGTCTCAACCTCCACCTGTTGTTGAGTACCACTGGTCTTCTCTTCAACTCGTGACTCCTTGCGTATTGTTTTCTTCATCATCGCAAGTTCATCAAAAGTTACATCTCTACTTAAAATCATTTTTTTCGTCTCTAGACACCAAAGACGGTATCCTTTGACTCCTGCACTTATCCCCAATAATATTGCTTTCTTGGCTTTTGGATCCAACTTAGATTCTTTAACATGATAATAAGCCATAGAACCAAATACATGTAAAGAATCATAATCACTAGCAGGCTTTCCAGACCATACCTCATAGGGTGTTTTTCCCCCTATTGCAGATGATGGTAGACGATTGATGAGATGACACGCATATCTTACAGCCTCAGCCCAAAACCTTTTGTCTAACCCAGCATTAGACAACATACATCGAACTTTCTCTAGCAAAGTCCGATTCATGTGCTCTGCCACCCCATTCTGCTGTGGTGTATTTCGAACTGTGAAGTGTCGAGCAATACCTTCATCCTGACATACCTTCATAAATGGGTCACTTGTGTATTCACCACCATTATCTGATCTGAGCCGTTTAATCTTTTTTCCAGTTTGAGTTTCAACTAATTTTTTCCACTTAAGAAAAATATCACACACTTCATTTTTATGCTTCATAAAATACACTCAAACTCTTCTAGAAAAATCATCAACAAAAGTGACAAAATAATGCATACCACCCAACGAAGCCGTTTTTGTGGGCCCCCATACATCTGTATGAATGTAGTCTAAAATACCTTCAGTCTGGTGGATTGCTGTGCCAAATTTCACTCTAGTTTGTTTTCCCAGAATGCAATGCTCACAAAATTCAAGTTTGCACACCTTTGCACCTTTTAACAAACCTCGCTTAGCTAATTGTTGCAAAGATTTTTCTCCTGCATGTGCTAATCGCATATGCCATAACTTGGTTGTATCTGAACCTGCATCTTTCTCATAAACAACAGCTGTTGAGCCAATAACTATACTACCTTGTAAAATAATACAAGTTATTTTTCCTTATTCCTTTCATCACCACCAGCGCACCTAATTTAATTTTTAAGGTTCCATCTTTCAAAATGATAGTGAACCCTTTAGATTCTAAGGCACCCAATGAAATCAGATTCTTCTTTAGGCTTGGAACATACCTAACATCAGTCAAGGTCTTAATAATTCCATCTTGACATTTCAACTGTATTGATCATATTCCAGTTGTTTTACAAGTATTATCATTTCCCATAAAAACAACCCCACCATCTAATTCTTCAAAATTATAAAACCATTCCCTATTGGGACACATGTGATAGGAACAACCAGAATCCAAAATCCACTCACCAATATAATGTGACGAAGATGATCCAACAAGAGAAAAATCTGACTCACTTCCATCATCATTGGCTATATTGGCATTTGAATGTGCTTTGCCCTTATTCTTCTGCTGTAATTTAGGGCAATCTTTCTTCCAATGCCCTCTCTCACGACAAAAGGCGCATTCATCTTTAGCAGGTCTCCCACGAGATTTACTCCTCCCATGAGATTTACTTTTCCTTCTAGGCATATGACTCTGAAAACGTCCCTTTATTGTTAGTGCTTCTGCTGTTTCCTAATGGACCCTCTGATCCTTCTTTCTGTATTCAGTACTAATCAATGCAGTACAAACAGCATCATAAGTAACTTTATCTTTCCCATACAATAAAGTGGTGGTCAAATGTTCATACTCATCAGGGAGAGAATTCAGTAACAATATGGCTTTATCCTCATCTTTCACCTTTTCACCCAAATTTAACAAATCAGCCAAAATTTTATTGAAAGCATTTATGTGGTCATTAATCGAAATACCTGGTTGATATTGGAAGTGAAACAATTTCTTTTTCAAATAGAGCCGATTTTCTAGACTCTTGGTCATAAATGTATCTTCTAATGTCTTCCACAATTTCTTTGCAGATGTCTCCCTCATAACACAATATTTCTGATTTTTGGCGAGACATAGACGAATCGTACCACATGCCTGACGATTGATCTTTTCCCAATCTCTGTCACCCATATCTACCGGTTTATCATCCAAAGCAATATCTAGTTCTTGTTGATACAAGATGTCCATCACCTCACATTGCCACATACCAAAATTATTGGTACCATCAAATTTCTCCACCGCAAACCGAGCATTAGCTATCGTTTTCGATGATGATGTTGAAGCCGAAGGGGTTGGAGTTCGTGTGGACAAAGTTTCTTCTACTGCTGCACTAGTTTCTGCCATCTTCTATATATTCAATAGCAACCAACAAAGCAAAAGGCTTAGGATGAATAGTACGTACCAACTGTGTCTACTCTGTTTTATCCTATGAAATTCCACTTTGACCAGGCCGACCTCCAGGGAGCGACTGAGCCGCAATGGTCTCTGAGCACTCGCTTAGAAAAGGTCTTTCTTAGGCATCAAACGTGGAATCAAGGATCCTAACAGAGGAACACCTCCGTATCAACACTATTCAACTTAACTCTGATACCAATTGTTGTGACGGGCACCCCACTTATGCCAAACACCAATACTACAACTCTTACTATTGAATATAAAAGAAATTAAAGTAATGCAGAAACTAATAATAAAGCAATAAAAAGAACAAGACAAGAAATTTACGAGGTTCGGTATAGAATTACCTACGTCCTCGGGCGCCGATGATCAATCCATTACTTATTGACAAAGTACAACTTGAGGTGTATTTTACAAATGAAGAGTTGAGCTCTTTATATAGCTTCAACCTCAAGTCTAAAAAACACTTCTCTCCAATGTGAGACAAATAATATAAAAAATTCAAAGCCACCTTTTATACTAAGGTGGAAGTATTCTACCAATGTGGGACAAAAAAACAACAGTAATAACCAACAACAACAACAATAACCGCTTGAAAAATATTAACGTTAGTATCCTTTGATCTAGGCAATTTAATGCTGCTAACGAAAAATCTATCGAAGAATATTTAAGCAACAAGGGATTGCAAGAATTCTTCAAATCTAAATTCAAGATTTAAATTCAAGAATATTGAAGAAACAAGATTCCTCAACTCATACAATCTTTATTATTTCTTTATAATTTTAAGTTTGAAAAAATAATAATCCTTGGATTTGTTTGAGTCTTTTAGAGAAAAGAAAGGAAAAGAAAGTAGGAAAGGAAGTTCAAAGATGGGACCAGCTTGGTTAGTGAGAAAATAAAAACCAAAAGGAGAGCACATAATAAAGAAAAAGAAACTTCTAGGTTTCAAGAAGATTAAAAAAAAGAGGGCGAAATAGGAAAAAAAAAAAAGCATCACCACTGACATATACCAAACCATATAGTTGAGTTAGATTCAATTATGTGGAGGCTCATTGTAACACCTCAGAAAATAATATGCATTGGAATGACCCTAAAAAAAATATTATTAAATAAATTAATTAATTAATAATTATTATTAATTAAATAATATTATATTATATTATATTATAATTATATATATATATATATATATATAAGCTTTAGGATGGAAATTTCACATTGAAATTTCAACAAAGAACTTGTAACGCCCCGACCCGACACGTGGGCCCAGGGTACTACTTTAGTGACGTCTGTGTACCTGATACCATCTCAACATACAAGTTATATAGCGGAATAATGAAATAATCTCAACATTCTATTACTAGAGTCTAAACTACAATATACATCAATGTTCTTTCCATACTCATATTACATCTCAATCTAATAAGTCCACAAACTCGGTCCACACGACCATAAATACAGGTCCGAAGGCACACTACAATAACTACTCATATATGAGTTCTTGAAGACATTCACAAAAATAACTACACTAGTCTCCACCACCCCCCCCTAGATCCTGCTAAACTCGATCTTTGGGATTCCTTGAAAAGATATGTTGTACAACGGGGTGAGACACCTCTCAGTAAGGAAGATTAAGTTAATGACAGTGTGTGACAACATGCTTTTCAGTGTATACTAGAATCATACTTCTCTCTTTCACTAAACATAGTATGCCTACTCATTTCTCATTTCTCATAGCATATATCAATATTGGAAAACATTTACATCATTACATAAATATATAAATATGCATAAAAGATACACCTTGGAACTACTTGCCATGTATAAACCCCCGTGGTTAGGGTTGTGTAGCCCAAAGACTGGACAAAAACTTGGGAGATCAACCCAAGCCAAGTCAACTCCCTGCTATATACGTCAGCAAGCTTCCGCAAGCTCGCTTACGGATCCAACTGCGTCTAGGTCAATTGGTTAGGACCACCCAACACCACACACTCGTAAATGTGGGCGCACGCGGTCAAATGGTGAAACTCTCTCTAGCAACGGTACTGCGCTCGCAACACTGGGTTCACAGGTTTCATACAGCATATCGTGCAATTTAAGTAAATAAAACTGTGCTTTAAAACTCGTTTCACGAAATAAACCTGAACCTCAGTTGTTTAATACAATCTCGGGCCACGGTCCCTCTGTTACAACTCAGCCTTCAGCCTCTAAATAAAATTCTATTATTTTATAAATCTCGGCCTCAGCCATTTAATACACACTCGGGCCTTGGCCCTTTTTTGTTACCAATTCGGGTCTCGAGCCTCTCATAAAATCCCTGCATTTCTCAAAACAGTTCCAGTATATTTCACAAACAGTTCAGTATTACACAAACATACCCTTCTAGTGTGTCCATAATTCTCAAAACAATATTCACCTACCACACAATTTTCCATATTAAAAACATAGCTCGTAGGCAACCATGAAAACACTGTATAAATGGTTTGTAGAAACAAACCGATCTTTCCACCGTTCATTTCTACTCAAAATATCATATAGTCCTAGGCTCGAAAACAAACCTTTTGAACGGTTGGTTTTTAGAAATCTTAACTAAAAACATAACATACTCATCCCACAAACATTTCTATCAGTTTAAAAACGATACAACACTGCATTAAACATAATCCCCTTACCTGATTTTGAAATAGAAATTGAAACACTCGAAAATCAAATCCCGACCTTTATCATCAAGCTGAAAATCTAATCCGTTATAACTATAGATCCTATCTGTAACGCCCTGAACCCTAAAACCCGGGTCTAGCGCGTTATACATGATAAAATCCTAATAATCCATAATCCACAATATACGTAGCGGAAAATATAAATATAATCTCCATATAACATAATATCAGAGTTTACTAATTCTAACTATAATCCATAATAAATCATCTATCACCTGCATTTCCATAAATCTACATAACTCCCAAAACATTTCAGTATTTTCACAATCATTCCTTACTTAACAGCCTTAAAACATAAAGACATAAGCCATAAATTTTATACACCCCAAGGTTAACGTAGAAATATACTCTTTTCTTTTAATACTTCTCAAAATTCTAAAAACCCTTGACCTCTTTAAGCTCGATCTCGAGAAAATCCTGAAAAAAGGTAAATTCGTATTCGGGTGAGACACATCTCAGTAAGGGAAGAAACAATATATTAAAACAGTGTGTGTGTAGCAACATCAATTTCTAAATATAAAATGTCACATAATAGATAAAATGATCAACCCGAACCCGTGGGTAATGGGGACACCTGTCAATCACAGCGAAAACCTAAGCAGCATCAATCATAAAATTGAAACCATCCATTCATCAAGCATAATACCAGAGTTTACTACAACAGCATAATACTGTATTTTTACACATCCTCATAAACATCAAAATAACTCTAGGGTCAAATACAAAATAATTTTAACCCTAGTACAAAAATCTTACCCTCCTAACGGGGTAATCTCCCTAACTCAACGGCGGCCACGACCTGCCAGTCACTCAGGGTCTCCTGAAAAATTAATTAATGTTGGGGGTGAGACACATCACAGTAAGGGAAAATAAACTAAATACAGCTACGTGGCAACATGAACATTTAACGTAATTATACATATACAGTATATTTCATATTTTCGTAAACGTTCATCATATCATACTGAATAATCACATGCTTTCATATTTTCTAGTAAGTCATATCATACATAAAAACATTTGTTATACTGATAATACTGAAAACATACCCAGGATTAATAGCTAGCTAGTGTCATGTATTACCCCCTATGACGGGTTGTGCAGTCCGAAGGCGGGACCCGACAATGGCTGGCCGACCACTGCCGAATCAAATATGTTTGTAAGTACGATGAGCCCGCCACACCCTGGTCCGGACTGCCAGGTGGACGTCCACACTCTACTGAAAGCCACATCGACTATCCATCTCCCACCCCCTCATGGGGTGGTTAGCACTAATCTAAACATAGATATCTGATCTATATAGCTACGGTACTGAGCTCCTGAACTGAACTAAACTAACATCTGGGTTCTGATAACATATAGTACATGATTATATAGCATCTTTCATAATTACGGCCTCGTGCCGAACATATCATAATTACGGTCTCGTGCCGAACATGTCATAATTACGACCTCGCGCCGATCGTATCATAATTATGGCCTTGCGCCGATCATATCATAATTACGGTCTCACGCCGATATCATATATAAATACATCATTCTGAAAATAATCATTTTATCATGCACTTATAAGAATCATAATGTACTATATACCTTCATAACCTCTCAGATCATACTGCATTTACATCATTATCATATCAAAATATTTCTCCACGTAAAATAATATTCTTGCCACACATTTGATGTATTAAAACTATTCATTGCATTTGAAAATCATGATTTCCGGCATCTCATACGTATATACTCGTTCCAACATAATAATAGTATTTTTCCCAAAAGTGCATTAATTCCATAATATGCTAATATCATACATATTTTTCAGGAAATCAATTTATTCATAAATAATAGTAATTTGTGTGAAAAGTGACTGCTTTAGTTTATTCCCTTACCTGACTACTGAGAAAAGCCCCTATAAACTCTAATCTCACACCCGTAGAGTTTCCTGATCAATACCCTGAAACTGAAAACTTTAAGTATTAAACTTTAGTATTTCTACGTGTACCTCATTTCCTATAACTGTCGTAAGACCAAATTTGGCTTAAAAAGCCTTACCTCAATATAGGGATGATTTCCAACTTATTTTCACTAACGATTCGCTCCGGCAGATTTGGAGAGAACTTTCCCAGGAGTGTCGTGGTGACTTCGGAATGTTGAACCGGTGTAAATCCGGTCCAAAATCAATGAGAGAGAGAGAGAACCAAAGAGGAGAGAGAGAGGGCGAAGGTTGCTTAATAATGAAGTTAAAAATTTGGATTTTTATATTTATAGAACTGGATTCGTCGACGAGCCACGTCATTCGTCGACGAATCCTTCAATAATTTCGTCAACGAAATTTAGTCCTTGTCGACGAAATTTAGTCGGCTCAAAACTCTTTCGGTATTTCTTCGTCGACGAAATTCAGTCTTCGTCGACGAATTTTCTTAAGCCCTCGTTGACGAATCCCCTGTATTCGTCGATGAAGCCCTGATGATTCCTTTTTGGTTTTTCCTTCCAAAATTCGCATTCCTCGACGAAGTCGACTTCCTTCCTTTGTTACCATTTCCATTTCCCCTCCTCTTATTATTTAAATCCCATTATTATTCAGGTTGTTACAGTGTGGCCAACATGAGTCTATATAATAACATATTATTTAACATTTGAAAATCATTAACATAATTTCTGAAATCATTCTCTGATTCTAACCACACACATGCAAAAGATTTAACCCACGAGATTATCCGAGAATAGGGGTGATTATCCGCCCATACAAGTAGCACCCCTCTGCTATGATACCTAAGCAACCCGAAGGTCACAATTGAAGCATACCAGGATGCTCACCTTGCTTAGTAAGCCCTCAAGTATTAAATTGATCTCGCACTCATACAATTCAAACAAAGGTTTACTGGCGAAGGCCCCAAGGATAAGGAAATCTACCCGCTCATACAAGTAGGTTCCCTCTGCCCTAGTATGTTATGCAGTTACTGCCACACCTGAAGTTACTAGCGCACTCGCCTTTCTCAGCAAGCCCTCAGGCGAAGAGTACCCCCCACCCAATCGTAACATGTTCTATGAGCATAGATACTTCTAGTACATAATACATTGTTCTTTCTATCATTATTTAATCATTCACATATGTTCATGGTCATAACTTTAACATTGCATTTCCTTTCACTTTAAGTGACTCTTTCCCATTTTACATTGTTCACATTTCATATTTCATTTCCATTCCATTCATTTCCATTTTCATTTCATTTCATTTCATACCCAGCATCTTTCAGCTGTTTTATCCAGCATCTTTCAGCTGTTTTACCCAGCATTTTTCAGCTGTCATACATTTACCCAGCATCTTTCAGCTATTTACCCATAATTTTTCATTTGTTTACATGGTTGCATTAACACACTCAAGTAGCATAGTCCATATCATGTTTTATTCACAATGCATTACTTACTTAACCTGCATCTCATACATTTAACATATATTTGCACAGAATCTCATACCACACAGTTTAGCAATAAAATTCATACAGTAAAATAAGCCAACCAACATTTAACGTTTATATACTGAAAATACCTTTTATTTCTTACATAATTACCCTGAAAATATTTTTCCACTTTCATCAGTTCATTTTCGCATATACGTATCTAATAAATAGCCCTAAACTCGAAAAAACATAATTTAAACAGTTGGCATTTTAAACCCATACCGAAACATATACACGTACATATAACACAATTTATTTCTCATTAAATTCATAAAAATTATAATTTAATATATTTTTTTCCCTTATCTGGTTTCTTGAACTACGCCAACAGGGACCCCAAAAAATACATGCGGCGCTCACCCAGACCCTGAATCAAAAATCATAATTCCATTAAATTAATCCTAAATAAAATACTATTTTAATATTTCTTAGGCCCATAAATTCTAAATAAATAAATATACCCTTAAATATAGCCAAATTACCAAATTTCTCAAATCTCACTCTCGCTTTGGAGTGGGGCCTAGAAAACCCCAATTGAAAAATTACTTACGCCAAAATGACGACGATCACGACTAGGACCCCATGGTGGTGCATAATCGTCGATTTAACAACAAATTTAACAAGAAATTGAGAAATTATGGAAAAACTGTCTTACCTCAGGAATGGTGCCTACGCCGCTCCCATGACAAATCCGTTCCAGTAGAAATGTCGGTGACGAAGTTAGGAATCCAACAGTACCTTCCGTTTCTTGATCGGCGCTCGTTAGGCCGACGAAATTGAGGAGAGAGAGAGAGGTAGAGACGGAGACGCACGAACTGTCTGAGAAACTGGGAGAAGAGAAATGCAGAGAGGCGCAGCTTGATTCCAAATTGAAATTTGGAATTATAATGAAGATAGCTACTTTAAGAAGCTTTTGATTGTTATATATATATAAAATCTTATATTATAATATAATATATTATATTATATCATTTAATTAGTAATAATAATTTAATTAATTTTAAATTATTTTTTTATTTTAATTTTAATTTTAAATTTTATTTGTTTATTTTTTTATTTTTTATTTTTTTTTTTTTTAATTTTTTAAATTTTTTTCCCTGGTTATTACACTATCTCCCTAATCCTCGCAGTAACTTTTGATCATCGAAACGGGCGACGAACGACGAAGAACTGTAGAGAGAGAGAGTAAACTCGCTGGTTCTAGAGAGAGAGAGAGTAAACTTGCTAGTTCTAGAGAGAGAAAAAAGAGAGAGAAAGAGAGCTTTTTGGGTTTCTTAACCCTTAAGCAATGAAAAATGATATTTATAGGTCTTTTGACTCGGTCAAACTCATCAACGAATTGGTCCTTCGTCAACGAATTGGTCCCTCGTCAACGAGACATAGAAGGTTGTTTGTCGTTGAACCTCCTCCCTTGTCGACGGACCCAAGCCTGATATTTTTTCTGTCGGTCAGGATCTCTTTGTCGACGAGACTCTAAATTTCGGTGATGAAGTACTGAAGGGCATTCGTCGACGAGAGCATTGGCTTCGTCGACGAAGCCTACAAAAATCCCTTTCTTATATTTTTCTAATTTTTTTTACGGGTTCGGGTCTCTACAATCTCCCCTCCTTATAAGAATTTCGTTCTCGAAATTTTCTAACTGATACCAAACATACTTTAACTTACACTCAGCTTTACAGAAAATTCAGCAGCCACCCACATAGCGGTTCCGACCCAAGTTTATTACATACCCTCGCTTATGGCGGAGGAATACCGTGGATACAACATGAAGTCTCATTACATCACACTCTTATACTAACCTCTCTCTTAAATACATGAAAATATAAGTAACCACACAACTACCTTACCTGATTGGAGCTAACCCTCTCCGAAGAGCTGTGGGTACTTCTGGCGTATCTCGGCCACTAACCCCCAAGAAGCCTCCTCTACCGCGTGGTTCCACCATAGTACTTTCACTAAAGATATCTCCTTAGTATGCAGCTGTTGTACCTTCTGGTCCAAAATCTGAACCGGTACCTCCTTATATGATAATGCGTCTCCGATCTCCAAAGGTTCATAATTGAGCACGTGCGAAGGGTCTGGCACGTACTTCCTCGGCATGAATATGTGAAACACGTCATGAACTTTGGATAGTGCTGGGGGCAATGCTACCTAGCAAGCAATTGGACTTATCCTCTCCAGGATCTCAAATGGCCCGATGTACTGAGGGCTCAACTTCCCTTTCTTTCCAAACCTCATCACCCCTTTCATCGGGGCAATCTTCAGGAATATCTTATTTAATGACCCAGAAAATTGTAATGATAAAATAATTAGGAAAATAATAGATGAAAAATATAAATAAGGAATAAATAAAAAGAGGGGAAAAGAAAAGTTTAGAAAAAAAAAGGGAAAAGAAATTTAAAAAGGGATAATAAACAGGTGCTTGTCGACGAGCAGGATTTTATCATTGACGAGTGATGTTGTGAGCCTCATCTGTGGGGAGCTCTAGTTTTATTTGTGAAAAAGAAAGACGGGACTATGAGGATGTGTATAGACTATAGGGAGATAAATAAAGTGATAATCAAGAATAGGTATCCTCTACCCCGTATCGATGATTTGTTTGACCAGCTTCAGGGTATACGGGTGTATTCGAAGATTGACCTCATATCTAGCTACCATCAGGTGAAGGTGAAAGCAGAAGACGTCTTGAAGACGGCCTTCAGGACCAGGTACGGCCATTACGAGTTTCTAGTGATGCCGTTTGATTTGACGAATGCTCCTGCGGCATTTATGGACTTGACGAATAGAGTCTTCCACCAATACCTAGACTAGTTTGTTGTTGTTTTTATTAATGATGTACTGTTCTATTCTAGGAACTATGAGGAGCATGAGACGCACTTGAGGCAAGTTTTGCAGACACTTCGGGAAAAGAAGTTGTACGCCAAGTTCAGTAAATGTGAATTTTGGCTTGAGAAGGTCGTGTTCTTGGGGCATGTTATATCTAGAGACGGTATTTCTGTGGATCCTAGCAAGATTGAGGCTATAGTGAATTGAGCTTGACCGAGAAATGTCCAGGAGATTCGGAGTTTCTTGGGGCTAGCAGGCTATTACCGTCGTTTTGTTGAGGGATTTCTCAGCACTGTTAGGACCTTTGACACGACTGATGAGGAAGAATGTCAGATTTGAGTGGGATGATAGCTGTGAGCAGAGTTTTCAGGAGCTGAAGCAGAGGTTAGTCACAGCACCTGTATTGATCATCCCGTCTAGGGGTGAGGGGTATACCATTTACAGTAATGCGTCCTTGAAGGGACTTGGCTGTGTATTGATGCAGCATGGCAGGGTAGTGGTGTATACATCCAGGCAGTTGAAAGAATATGAGAAGAACTACCCTACCCATGATCTTGAGTTGGCTGCAGTGGTACACGCACTGAAGATTTGGAGGCATTACCTGTACGGTGAGCAGTGTGAGATCTTCTCCGACCATAAAAGTTTGAAGTATTTCTTTACGCAGAAAGAACTGAATATGAGGCAGAGAAGGTGGTTGGAGCTGATTAAGAATTTTGATTGTACCATCAGTTATCACCTAGGGAAAGCAAATGTGGTAGTTGATGCGTTGAGCAGGAAATCCAGGGAGCCAGTGTTGGCAGCTATGGGGATCCAGCATCCGATCATGATGGATCTAGAGAGACTCGGCATAGAGTTGGTGGAGAGTGATCTCCCAGTATGTATTGCCAGCCTAGTGGTACAACCTACCCTGCAAAAGAGAATTAAAGCTGCCCAGAAGGAAGATCCAGAACTAGTAGAGGTGATAGATAGAGTACAGAGTGGGTAGGGGGAGGAGTTCAGTATCGTAGATGACGGAGCTTTGCGGTTCCGTTCAAGATTATATGTTCCTGCCGATACTGAGATCAAGAAGACTATTCTAGATGAGGCTCACAGATCTTTGTATACAGTTCATCCCGGTAGTACGAAGATGTACAGAGACCTGCGAGAGTCATATTGGTGGAGTGGTATGAAGAGAGAAATTGCCGAGTATGTAGCGCAGTGTTTGACGTGCCAGAAGGTAAAGGCTGAGCATTAGAGACCGACAGGGCAGTTGCAGCCGTTATTCATCCCAGAGTGGAGGTGGGATCACATATCGATGGACTTCGTGTTAGGACTGCCGACGGCGTTACATGGCCATAATGCCATCTGGGTGATTATTGATCGATTGACGAAGACCGCCCACTTTATTCCTATCAAGATCAGCTACTCCCTCAACCGTTTAGCCGAAATTTACATTCAGGAGATAGTATGTTCTCATGGGATGCCTGTATCTATTGTGTCGGATCGAGACCCACAATTCACATCACGATTTTGGAGGAGTCTGCAGGAGGCTCTGGGGTCTCAGTTATCGTTTAGTACGACATTCCATCCTCAGTCAGACGGGCAGACTGAGAGGACGATACAGATATTAGAGGACATGCTCAAAGCGTGTGTACTAGACTTTGGGGGTAGTTGGACTCAGTTCATGCCATTAGTAGAATTTGCATATAATAACAGTTATCAGTCTAGCATTGGCATGACACAATTTGAGGCTCTGTACGGTAGGAGATGTTGTTCTCCTTTGTTTTGGGATGAAGTGGGTGAGTGGCGAGTAGTGGGGCTAGAGCTGGTTTAGTAGGCGTGTGATAAAGTTCGTCTTATCAGGGACAAGATCGGTGCAGCTCAGAGCCAACAGAAGAGTTATGCCGACCATTGCCGCAGGAATTTAGAGTTTGATGTAGGTGATCACGTATTTTTGAAGATAGCTGCGATGAAAGGGGTTATGCGATTTGGGAGGAAGGGTGACTTAGTCCTAGGTTTATCGGTCCATTTGAGATTCTAGATAAAGTGGGACTGGTAGCCTACAGGCTAGCTTTGCCACCTGTATTGTCCAGGATTCATGACATATTTCATGTTGCTATGTTGAGGAAATACGTTCCAGACCCTTCTCATGTCATCAGTTATGATGAGTTGGAGCTTAGTGATTCACTGGGATATGAGGAGGTACTAGTACAGATTCTGGATAGGAAAGTACAGGAACTACGTAACAGGAAAATTCCTCAGGTAAAGGTTCTGTGGAGGAATCATGCGGTAGAAGAGGCTTCTTGGGTGTCCGAGGAGCAGATGAAAGAGAGATATCTGCATTTATTTCAAGAGGTTTGAGTGGATAAAATGTAAGTAGTTAGGTAGTTTCTTTTGCAGGTACATGTAATGATTTGAATAGTGTAGTATTTTAGTTCTAGGAGAGGTTTCTCTTGTATATGTAATCTTCCAGGACTTGGAGTGTAATCACGGTATTCCTCCGCCATAAGTGAGGGTAGGTAATAAAATGAGTAGACCATTTTTCCTAATTAAAAGATGGCGAGTTACGGGAACAGTAAATTTCAAGGACGAAATTCTTTTAAGTGGGGAGGAATGTAGTAACCGGGAAAAATAAAATTTTAAAAAATAATAATAATAATAATAAAAGAAAATAAAATAATTAAATTAACAAGTAAAATGAATAGTATGATAAGGAATATATATATATATATATATAAATATTGAAACATGTATATATATATATATAAGTAAGTTATTATGATATACATTTAATATATAGGTTAAAGTTATATATATATATATATATATATATATATAAAGTGTGAAAGTTTCTTCAAGAAACTTTACTTTAATTAATGTTTAGTATGATATTAATATATATATACATAATGGTGTGCAAGCTTCTTCAAGAAACTTGCTTAGATTTTTTTTTTTGGAAGTGCTCTCTCTCTCTCCTCTCTCTCTCCTACGACTCTCTCTCTCTTTCTCTTTGATTCTGGGCCAGTTTTACCCTGGATCGACAAACCGAAGCCACCACGATGCTCCTGACAAAGTTCTCTACAAGTCTGCCGGAGCGGATCGTCAGGAAAAAGAAGTTGGATTTCATCCCAAATCCAAGGTAAGGCTTTATACTCAATATTTGGATTTTTGACAGTTGAAGAAAGTGATATACGCGTAAAAATACTGAACTTTAATACTGGAAATTTTCATTTCCAAGGGTGTTGATTGGGAACGTTGGGAATCATCCCTAAGTTGAGGTAAGACTTTTTAAACAGAATTTGACTTAGTGGTAGTTATAGAAAATGTTGTTCGTACGAAAATACTAAACTTTAATTCTGCGAGTTTTCATTTTCAGGGTGTTGAGTTGAGAACCTTGTGGGTACGGGGAAGATTTTCTTAGGGGCTTTTCAGGAATCAGGTAAGGGGATAAACTAAGCTAGTTTTATTTTGAGAAAATGCATGTATATATATGTAGCATCTGGTTTCAAGAAAAATAAATATATTTATATATATGATTTATATTTGGAAAATATTGTTTAAATGATGATATGTTGAATACGTGGAAAATTTGTTTAGTATGGCATGAGTATAAAAATGTTGTGAAATACTATTTTCTGGGAATGGGGACGATATGTATTTCTATGATGGAAAACCGGCGTATGGGCCGAGATATTTATATATATATATATATATGTGATTTGCCGGCGTACGGGCCTTGCTATGTGGATATGTTTGCCAGCGTACGGGCCGTGTTATGTGGACGAGATTTGCCAGCGTACGGGCTGTGCTATGTGATTTGCCGAAGTACGGGACGAGCTAGTGATTTGCCAGCGTACGAGCTGTGCTATGTGATTTTCCGGTGTACGGGCTGAGCTATGATAAAATGTGTAATTCTGGTGTACGAACCGATGATTTTCATGAAATATGTATATGTGAAAAATGATATGATTGATTTGATAATTATTGATATGAGATATCCATGTATCACGATTTTAGTATATGTATATGATATCAGAACCTGGTTGGCTTGGTCTAGGCTAGCACTTGCACGATACCGTTGCTATGTGTCCATGGTCTTTGTGATCATGATATTTGTGTTAACGCCGCTGTACAGAGTGGTGTGAGATTGGATGGTCGATGTGGTTATTTTCAAGAAGTGTGCTGTTATCGCCCCTGGTGTACAGACCAGTCTGGGTAGACCCATCGGACCTACAGACTACTATTTGACTTGACAGTGGTCGGCCAACCATTGTCAGGTCCCGCCTTCGGGCCACACAACCCAGTCATGTGGGGGTAATACATGACAATAGCCAGCTAACCTACCAGAATTATTTTATGTTATTATTATTATGATACGAGATGAGATATGTTATGAAAATGCGGTATGTTCTACCATGTTTTGATTTATATATAAGTTTTCCCAGATTTGATAAACAGTACTGAATATGTTATGTATGGTATATGTAGAACACAGATTACTTATGTTGCCACACACTGGTATTAGTTTATTTCCCTTACTAAGAGGTGTCTCACCCTTCAATCTTATTAACTTTTTAGGAGCCCTGGATAGGAGAGCGGGAAAAGCCCCGCTGATATAGTATGGTCTATCTGCCCTTTTTGAAAGGTAAGTTTTGTAGGGACAGTTAGATTTTGTGGAAAATGTCCCTAGGTTTTATTTTTGGGATGTATATATGAAAATACAGTGATTGTAGTAACTCTGGTATATTGTGGTATATGGTATTGAGATGTACATGTTTGTATATTTTTTGCTACTAGGGCTTCTGCTTTATGTTCTGATATATCCTTGGCGTCCACGGGCCCAGGTGGATTGTGACCTGCTGAGTTGGAATATGGGATATGTGATATTGATATTATATAAAAAAATAAATAAATATATGGAATATATTATGCACGTATATGTGAACAGAGCCCCGGGTAGTAGGGCTAAATGATGATGTGAGAGAAAGGTATAAAGAAAAGTATATATATTTATATGCATACGTCTATTTGGCTAAAAATGATTTACAATTATTCAAATGCAGTTTTTAATAGTTAAATTATTAAATGAAATTTTACATTGTAAAACTCTTTTTTGCCACAAAATGGTAATAATCTAGTCCTTGCTTACTGAGCATCGTCTCACCCCAATATATATTTCATATTTCAAGATGTACTGGAAATCAGGCATTGTGAGCATTTGGGCATGATTAGAAAATGTAGTTTAAAATAAATGTTTGTGTAATACTAGTTAAATATCTTTTTATTTTTCACCTAATGTAAATATTGTTATTTGGAGATACCTATGTAAATATGGTTGTTTAGTACTCTGATTTATATTATTTGAGATTTTAAATTACTTCCGCTACTTACATTGAATTTATTTATGGAAAGTGGCACCCAAGATCCCACCGGGTTCGAGGAGCCACAATTGTAGTATCAGAGCTTAGGAGATAGGTTCTGTAGACTTTACCAAATAATTTTACCAGAGTATAAGTATGAATTATGATGAGGGTAGGAATGGGTAAGTTAGGATATTTTTTAGCTTATTATTTAGATACGTCATAATTTATGATTCTAAAATAATTTGTATCGCTTTTTCTTCATAATGGACCCCATAGATAACAACAAGAATGTTGAAGGAAGTAATAATAATATAGGGGCTTTCAATGAAGAAGGCATTAATTCTACTTCGGTGCTACGTGAGTTAGCCTAACAGGTTATGGTAGAAATTATGCAAAGCTCTAGGGGACAGAATTGTCTACCCACTAACCAGGGTTGTACCATTGAGCAATTCACCCGCATGAACCCCTCAACTTTTTAAGGAGGAGCTGATCCAATCATTGCAGAAAATTGGATCTAGGAGATGGAGGAGTTACTTAAAATCCTTCATTGTACAGACGAGCAGAAAGTTCTATATTCCACTTTCAAATTGACCGGTGAGGCCAAACACTGGTGGATTTCCATGAAGCTTCTCAAGGAACAAAGGTCAGAACCGGCAACCCTTACATAGAAACGCTTCAAGGAGATCTTCTTTGATTGATATTTCCCTACCTCCACTAGAGATGCCAAGGTGAAGGAGTTTACAAATTTAATCCATGGGAACTTAACCATTCAACAATATGCGTCCAAGTTTATTGAGCTATCTTGATTCACCCCATACTTAGTTCTAGATAAATCAAGGAAGGCTTGGAAATTTAAAAAGGGCTTGAGTCATAGGATTTACGAATAGGTGGTGGCGTTTCAAGTCAATGACTTCTCTGAGTTGGTGGATAAAGTCATGGTAGTGGAAAAAAGTCTACAAAGGAGTGCAGAGATATTTAACTAGAGAAAGGGACCCATGCCTCCAAGATTTCACTCTGGTACAAGTCAAGGTCTTTGGAAGATAAAAAATAACAATGTGGGCCAAAGGGCCTTGGTGGATGGCACTTGGCATATGTGTTTTGATTAGAGAGCCTTGAACCTAGTCGTGGTTAAGGACAAATTTCCTATACCCATGATCGATGAATTGAATGGGGTGGAGATTTTTTCTAAGCTGGATTTAAGGTTCAGTTGTCATCAAATTCGGGTTAAGGAAGAAGATATTCACAACAACATTTAGGACACACAAGGGTCATTATAAGTTCCTAATGATGCCATTTGGGTTGACTAATGCACCATCCACTTTCCAATCTCTTATGAATAAGATATGTAGGACTTTCCTAAGGAGGTTTATCTTGGTTTTGTTTTATGACATTCTAATCTATAGTAGGAGCATGGAGGAGCATGTTAGGAACTTGGAAATGACTTTGAAGCTACTGGAATAGCACCCGTTGTATGCAAAATGATCCAAATGCAAATTTGGAGGCAAGCAAGTTAAATATTTGGGTCATTTGGTGTCTAAGGAGGGAGGGCAAGCCAACCCCTCAAAGTTGAGAGCAATGTTGGAATGGCCTTTCCCCACCACCCTCAAGTGCTTGAGGGGCTTTTTGGGCCTTACTGAGTATTATAGAAAGTTTATTAGGGGATATGGCACCATAGTTGCCCCCCCCCCCCAACAGCACTATTGAAGAAGAATTCTTTTATGTGGAATGAGAAGGCTGAAGAGACATTTAAGAGGTTAAATGAGGTTGTTACTAGCCCCCCCCCCCCGGGCGTGCTGGTGCTACCATATTTTAACTAGAGGTTTGAGATTGAATAATGCATCGAGGGTGGGAATTGGAGCGGTGCTAATGCAAGAAAAAAAAAAAGCCAATTGCTTTTTATAGCCAGGACTTAAAGGGAAAGGCTTTGGGGTTGTCTACATATGAAAAAGAGATGCTGGCCCTAGTATCAGAAATTCACAAATGGAGACTCTATTTACTTGGAAAGCCCTTTATAGTAAAAAATGACCAGTAGAGCCTAAAATACCTCCTAGAGCAGAAAATTGGTACCCCTATGTAGCAAAAATGGGTCACCAAACTCCTAGGGTATGACTTTATTGTTCAATATAAGAAAGGACGGGAAAATAAGGTGGCAGATGCACTAAGTAAAAGGTATTCAAATCTAGTTGAAGCTTCCTTAATGGTTCTATCCTATCCAGTAGTGGGGTGGCTTGAGGATTTGAACGACTCTTATGCACAATACTCAATCATTCAAGAGATACTCCAAAAATTACAACAGCCAAATGCAAATGCTAACAAATACAGCTTCAGAGATGGCATATTATACTATAAATATAGATTATACATCAGCCCAAACCATACCCTAAAATTGCAAGTTCTATAGTGGACACATGATGAACCACAATATGGTCATGCTGGATATGACAAGTTAGTGCAGAAGGCTCGTGCTAATTTCTATTGGCCAGGTATAAATTTTGACCTAAATAAGTATATTAGAGAATCCCAAGTCTGTCAGCAAACTAAAATTGAGCATACACTACCTTCAAGCTTGCTGCATCCCTTGCCCATTCCCTCTAGGGTTTGTACAGATATTTTAATGGACTTTGTGGATGGTCTTCCTAATTCCTATTGGTATAAGGTAATTTTTGTAGTGGTGGACAGATTGTCCAAATATGCTCACTTCATGCCTTTAGCACACCCTTATATAGCCGTAAAGGTTGTTGAGGTATTCATTCCACACGTGTTCAAATTGCATGGAATGCCCCTCTCCATTATGTCGGATAGGGACCCTACATTTACTAGCAGGTTTTGGCAGGAATTGTTCAAGTTCCAAGGTACTGAACTAAAGCTAAGTATAGCATATCACCCACAAACTGATGGGCAAACAGAGGTTGTTAACAAGTGCCTAGAAAATTTTCTAAGGTGCTATGTGTGTGACAAACCAAAGTAGTGGGTGAAATGGCTTGCAATGGCAGAATATTTTTACAATACATCATTCCACACATCAGTTAAGATTACTCCCTTTGATGCTATTTATGGCAGTCCTCCTCCAAGGATTGTGTCGTACACGGCTGGCCTCTCTCAAGTAGCTACAATAGACCAAGCACTATTGAACCGTGACAAGCTCCTCCACTCTCTCAAGCAGCACATGCATGAAGCACAAAATAGAATGAAACAATATGCTGATTTAAAGAGGAAATAAATAGTGTAATGCCCTAAAAATATAAAACTCTCTGATACCATAATTGAACACCCGAACCCAGTGGGGTCTAGGGGTACGTCTTTCCATAACTTAATTTAAAGCAAGTAGTAGAAAATAATCTAAACCTCGAATACCATACCAAAGTACTAAATCCCCACAAAATACATAGGTATCTCCTAGTATCAATATTACAACGCATAAACATAAAGCATACATCACTGGTTTTTACACAAACACTTACTCTAACTATACTATCTTAACCCCGCCCCAAAGCTCCCTAAGCTTGATTTCCTATATTTCCTGAAATGTGTATTGGGGTGAGACACCTCTTAGTAAGATGGAATAGATTATCATTAATGTGTGGCTAACATGAGTTTTAGTGTAAGCAAAATACAACCATTAATTTAACTTTAAATGAAATAGCATTTGTAAATTGTACTCACACCTATATAATTGAAAATACATATTTTCTTCTCAAAACATACTTCGGCTCAATAAATAGCCATGTTTACATAAATCTACATATATGCATAAAAAAACCTCCCTGATTTTGGACTAACATCATATATTACCCCCTTGATCGGGTTGTGTGATTCGAAGACTGGACTTAGCCTTAGCTGGCCTACCACCAAGCTAAGTCAAAATACCTTATCTGCAAGTCTAATTTGCCTACCGCAACCTAGTCTGGACTCCAAGAGGGTACACAACCCTCCTCTGGCCAAATCGACTTTTCATTAACCAACACTTCCACAACAGCGTGGTTGCACCAACAATTTCATTAGCTACGGTACTGAGCTCTCAACACATTTGATCCATGAGGGTTCTTAAATCATATAATGCATTTTACATAATAAAACAATAACATAATCTCATTAATGTTCGACCATTGTCGTGATCGGTATCAAACCGTCAGTTTCAAAAATTAGTATCAAACCGTCAAATTCACAATCCATATTATTCTCAATGTTTCTAAAGATCAGTATAAAACCATACTTTCGCCGTATAATACCATAAAAATCCAACTGGTTTAATTATACAACAATAATAGATCATTCTCATGCCACACGATTTGAATGTTAAATTATAATATAATAAACTGACCAGGAAAAGTACATTTTGCTAAAAATAAGGGTATGATCACCTTTACGGTTTTATTTTAACTCAAATTATATAATTTACATGAAAAAGGAGATGATCACCCTACTCACTTTAATTTTTCCCAAATACGTATATAATAAACCCAAAATCATAAATTTCATTTGCTTGATTCATTCAGAAAATCCAATATAATATTTTTGTATCCAAATACTCAAGTTTAATCGGTTCAATTTTAAAATAAATTGACGTAATCTATTCCCCTTACCTTAACTCTAGAGTGGTTCCTACGACATCCAAACTACGAAATCACTCCGGTTAAAACGTTGATGAGCGTAGTTAGGACTCGAAAATGATGTTCATTTTTCAATTTGGCCGAGAAATGGAGAGAAAATTTAGAGAGAGGGAGTGAGAGAGAGAGAGCATGTACGACCTTGGGGGCTTCTGTTTGCTTCCAATGGAATCCTGAAGCTTCCTTTAGGATTCCTTTCCTATATATATATATTATAATATTATAATATTATTGTAAAAACCGAAAAATTTAAAAAGGATTAAAATAATTTGAAAAAAAATAATAAATAAAACAAAGATAAATAAATAAAAGGAATGGCGTGGGAAAAAGAAAAAAAATAAAAAATAAAGAAATTAAATTAAATTAAGATAAATTAAATACTTAGTTATTAAATTAAATATTTTTACATTGAATTTAAATAAAAAAACCTAATTGAAATAAGAGAATATATATATATATATATATATATATATGTAAAGTTAACTGAAAAAAAGAAGAAAGAAGAAGAAGAAGAAGAAGAAGTCATAAGGTTCACGCAAACCAACCCCCCCCTCTGCTCTAAATATTTCTTTCCTGCCAGCCACCTTCGCCTCCGTCTCTCCTTTTCTTAATTTCTCGACAAGTTTACGACAGATCAGAAAACGGAAGGTGTCGTTGGATTCCTAACTCTGCCACCGACATTTCTACTGGAGTAGATTTGTTGTGGGAACGACTTAAGCTCTACTCCTAAGGAAAGGTAATTTTTCTCCATTTTCTAAATTTCGTTGTTAATATGCGGTTAAATCGACGACCGGGTACCACCATGTGGTTCTAGTCGTCTTCGTTGTCATTTTGACGGAAATAATTTTTCAATTGGGGTTTTCTAGGCCCTACTCCAAAGCGAGGGTGGGATTTGGGAAATTTGACTATATTTAAGGGTATATTATTTATTTAAGAATTATGATCCTAGGAAGTATTTAAATAATATTTTATTCAGGAATAATTTATTGGAACTAGGAATTTAAATTCAGGGTCCGAGTGAGTGCCGTAGACATCTTTTCGAGGTCCCTGTTGGCGTAGTTCAAGAAACAAGGTAAGGGAAAAAATATATATTAAATCAGAACTTTTATGAATTTAATGAAAAATAAATTGTATTATATGTATGTGTATATGTTTCGGTATGGGTAAAATGCCAACTGTTTAAATTATATTTTTTCGAGTTTAGGGTTGTTTATTAGATATGTATATGCAAAAATAAACTAATGAAAATGGGAAATATTTTCATGATATATATAGTAGCTCATTTGCCACACACTAGTAATAACATATTTCTTCTTACTGAGTGTTTGACTCATCCCAGTGTTGAAATATTTTTCAGGTGATTCAGGTAGGAGAGCAGACCAGGCTTGCAAATAGAGGGGCTTCAGTAGTGCCCTGCTAGAGAGTGAGTATCATTTTTGGGAGCATTTTTGTATAGCCCTCACCAGTTGAGGTTACTTTGGGAACAGTGATATATGTATATATTTTGGGGAAAACATTTCTGAACTCTGGTATTGTATATAATAATTTATGGTTATATTACATGATTTCCGCTTCTTGCTGCTTAGGTTTTGGTTGGGTTTACCCCCAGCATGGTATCAGAGCATGTAGAATATTAGTGTAAAAAAAAAATCAATTTAATAAGCAGGTCGTTACGTTCTATGCACAAGATCAAAAGAAGAAGACACATTTGTTTTCATTTGTAATGCATTTTGCTATCCATTTGGTCTGTAATAATGCATGTCATGCATGATGTGAATGTAAACTTAGGATGATCGTAGACAGACCTTAGGGACCCATACCTTTCATCCAAAACCTTTTTTATAAAAATATAAACTCATACAAAGGTTTTTAGAATAATCTAAGATCAAAAATAAGGACAAAATTAATTTTTACAAGGCCTCGGTCGACTGACCCTTTCATGTTCAAAACACCCCAATTGACCATCCCTGCCACGCGGGCATTTCTAGAAAGCCTCGGCCGACCGACCGTATTTCTATTGAAATGGACAGTCGACCGACCAGTGTTCTTTGGCCCGGTTTCTTATGCCCGGCTGACCGACCATTTAGTTCAAATATGTCACGGCTGACCGACCTTCAAGAATAGCTGACCGGTGTTATGCCTAGGTCGATTAAACCTACAGAGGGTTCAAAATCGCTTTTGGGTGGCCGACTGTCATACCCATCAGTCAACTGTCCCTAACGGCTATATTTTGGGAGATGTCTAATTGTAACGACCTACCTATTTTAGCATAATCATTTTTTTTTCATAATAACATTTAATATAATAATCTTATTCAGCTGATAAAATATAAACAACCTGGACCTGTGGGTACCAGGGATATACCTGAAATACAACTCTGATACCTAAGCAGCGGAAAACATAAAAACATATACATAACAAGTCATCCAACCAATACAATACCAGAGTTTTACCAAACCTGTCAAATACATATACACATCCCAAAACGACAAAAAATGTGCCCTAGGGTCACAACCCAAAAACCCTAGCATAATGGCTTACCCTTTTGACAGGGCAGGAAAGTCGACTTCTAACGTTGTGAAGCTCTATCCGATCTTCTATCTAGGACTCCTGAAATTTTTATATAGTTGGGGTGAGACACCTCTTAGTAAGAGAAATAAACTAACATTAGTGTGTGGCATTATAAGCATTTTCATGTTATATATATAAACAGTATAATAAACATATTTGGTGAAATCTGTTTGTAGAAGAACTGAGTAAAACATGATTCTTCATATCATAATAAAGCATATTAGATTTCTATACATGAAAATTATCTTATATAACTGTACAGTACTAAAATAACACCCAAGATGGATAACTAGCTAATGTCATGTCTTACCCCCACATGACTAGGTTGTGCAACCTGAATATGAGACCTAGTAATGGCAGATCGACCATGCTAGATCAATCATAAGTCTGTAAGTACGATAGGCTTGTCCCACTTGGTCCCGAACTGCCAGGGGAACAACTCCACTCTACACTGAAGCCACATGGACTGCCATCTCCCACACTACTAGTCATATGGTAGCACTATCATAATTCTGAACATATAGTTACAGTACCGTGCTCCTGAAAAATGAACTAAACCATACCATCCGGGTTCTGATAACATATAATATATTTCATATACTGAACATAACTGTTTCATATTTCATAATAATATCTGACATGATAATATTTCATGAATTCTGTCTTATCACACATGATTATGGCATCTGCGCCAACATAAATCACGGCATCTACGCCGGTATAACATAACATGAATCACAGCATCTGTGTTGGCATATCATAATATACTGAACTTGATTTTTCTGTACTATTAAACATTATATTCATAAAATTTATGATTCATGTATTATTTTATAATTGCCTTCAAAACTATCATATCATGTTTGATCTGGGAAAAACATATTACTATGATAAACATGATTATATGGAAATTTAAACTCATGCCACACAGAAATGGGTAACCTCCTAAATGTAAAAATCAGTTCCAAAACCATAATTTCTGATAAAACACGTTTAAATCATATCTCTGTTCATAACAGTATTTCCCAAATATAATTATATAATATACATATTTTCCTGAAATTTAATGATGTAGAATAATAAATAATTTCATGAAAAGTTCTGACTTTGTTAATCCCCTAACCTGACATACCGAGAAGCCTCCAAAACACCCAATCCTACACCTGCAGTGTTCCTAGCACAATACCTTGAAATTAACATTTTCCCCAACAAAACTTCAATATCATCTTCCCTAACATATTCTCCTCAGTCCAAAAACACCAAATACCAAATAAAACTAAGATTAGCTAACTTAACCAAATTTTGGGATGGTGCCCAAGTTGGCCCAACCAACAATCCACTCCTGCAGAAATGAAGAGAGACTTCCCAAGAGTAGTGTGGTGTCTTTAGATAGTCGATCTGGCGAAGAATCAGGCCGAAAAGCTAGAGAGAAGGTGAGGAGGGCAAAGTTGGAGAGAGAGAAGGAATTTGCATGCCATTTTCTCGCTTCAAATCTGGGTTTAGCATATTTATAAAGTGTAGACTCATCGACAAGCCATGTCATCTCGTCGACAAACGCAAGGAGGTTCGCTAATGAGCACTTACTCCTCGACAATGAATTTCAGGCTCGGAAACACCTCTCTCAGTAATCCCTCGTCGACGAGACACATGTCCCTGTCGACGTGCCCCAGATGACCCTCGTCGACGAACGACCTGGCCTTGTCAACGAGGCCAGCTGAACACCCTTAGAAAATTTATTTTCTCCCCTCTTTTTTAATACTTAATTCGGTAAAATTCTTCGGGTCTCTACATTCTCCCCTCCCCTCCCTATAAAAATTTCATCCTCAAAATTTATTATTTGTATTGTCACATCCTTTAAAGAAAATGAGCTACTTATTTTATTACTTACCCTCACTTGTGGTGGAGGATTACCGTGGTTGTATTCATGGTCCTAGGAGATTACAATACATAAACAAAAATTCTCCAAAACCAAAGTACTACCTATTCTATAACCTACAATACTACCCACACATATAACATCTCGCTTTTCATAAAATTAAACCATACTACATTTACTTTACTCGTATATCTAGTGCTGATCTCCACTGAATAAGTGTGGGTATTTCTCTCGTATCTGCTCCTCAAGCTCCCATGAGGCCTCCTCTACCTATGATTTCTCTATAGGACTTTCACTAGAGGAATCTTCTTATTGCCCAATTCCTGTTCCTTCCTATCCAGAATCTGCACTGGAGTTTCTTCATAAACCAAAGTATCACTGAGTTCTAACGTGGCATAAATGATGACATGGGAGGGATCTGAGACATATTTCCTTAACACGGAAACATGAAATACGTCGTGAATTCTAAATAAAGCTGGTGGTAAAGCCAGCTGGTAGGTAACTGACCCTACTCTTTCAAGAATCTCGAAAGGGCCAATGAACCTAGAGCCCAACCTACCCTTCCTCCCAAACCTCATAACTCCCTTCAATGGCGCTATCTTCAAAAACACATGGTTCCCAGCTTCAAATTCCAACTCCCGGTGGTGTGTATTGGCATAGTTTTTCTGTCGACTCTGAGCTGCACGGATTCTTTCTTTAATGAGTCGGACTTTGTCGTATGCTTGCTGCACTATTTCTGGTCCTAGCACTCACCTCTCACCCATCTGATCCCATTATAAAGGAGAACGACACCTCCTACCATAGAGCGCCTCATAAGGTGTCGTGTCAATACTGGCCTGATAGCTGTTATTGTATGCAAATTCTACCAGAAGCATATACTAGGTTCAACTACCCCCAAAGTCTAACATGCCCACCCGCAACATATCTTCTAATATCTGAATCACTCTCTTAGTTTGGTCGTTCGTCTGAGGATGAAACGCCGTTATTGGCCTTACAATGCTTAACATCCTGTTTTGATACTAACAAACAAGTAGAACTAAACATGCTTTGGTTAAGTGATGTATTTTCAGGACTTAATGATGAATGTAAGGTTAAAGAATTCATGAAAGCTTGTACTTCAAAGAAGGATGATTATATCAAGTTTGAGGCATGAATTAAAACTTGAAGATCATGAGAGCATTGATATTAAAGAAAAAGTTTCAAGAATGAAAGCCCAAGTGATCAACATGGAAAGCTCGAATATCAATGAAGCTCAAAATCTAAAGCAATATTGAAAGATCAAGAGGGATAAATCATGAAATCTCACATCAAATTTAGGATCATTGAAGCTCAGCAATAAAGAGAACTCAAAGCAAAGAATAGTCAAATGAGTCTTTAGGACAAGCTTTGTATGTATTTCAAATAATTTCAATATGGATACTTGAACCTCTTAAGTTAATTTCTTGTACCTAGATACCTTTTAACATACTCGAAAAATATTTTTACAAGGTCAAAAATTATTTCAAAAATGTTAGAATCATTTTTGGAATGAAAAGCACCAAAAAGAGGATTTCCCAATTACTGTCATTTTTTATACATTTGCATTAAGGTGTATTTTTATTTATCAAAAACTCCTTATTTTAAAATGTGTTCAACATGAACATTGTAGGATTTTCTCTTATCTTTATTTTGATACCAAGCTCCTAAAATTTGGAGTTTCATAGAAAAAGTTATGATCAAAATATTGAAGGGTACTCGAAGCTGATAGCTTGACAGCCGACTGTCCATGTTCTTATAGAAGCCTGTTGTTGCATTCTCAGACACCTATACGTGTTCCATCAGGAAACTGCCACCCTTCTGTCCCTTTAAAATAACCAGACAGCCAACTGACCAAACCTGACAATCAACTGTCACGCGGCAAATTTTAAAATTATATAACGGACAAATTTTTTAAATGAGGTTGCTTGGGGCTCAAACTTTGTGAAAACTTGGGAAATACTCCAAGTCACTTGGGGATCAAGTTACATACTTTTTGAAGTCTATAAATAAGTCTCAAAAATCATTGAATCAATCAACCAAGAATAAAATTCAAAATCTCTCTCAATTGCTCTCAAATTCTCAAGGCTCTCTCTTGCTCTCAACTTGCACAAAGCTTATTGAGTTCTTGCTGATTCTACTCACCAATCTTGTGCTACAAATTCTAAATCTTTCAATTATTAAAAGAATTAATCGGTGATATACTCCCTTGAGCTTCAAGTTAAATTCCATATTGTTATTTACTTTTAAGTGTATTATAGTGCTAAATTGTTGTACTAATCAGCTCTTTGTGTGAACAATTCTTTGTACACAAATATTTGATTTGTTTCTTGTAGATTGACGATTCCAAGGATTGTTTGGATCATTGGCTAAGTAAGGGGATGTTACTTAGAGAGGCGGGCTCTAGCCTAATTGAAGGAGTGACCGAACGAGGGTACATCGTTTGGAGAGGCGGGCTTTAGCCTACTGAAAGAGTGTGTAAACGGTATTGTTCTGCCCGAAAAAGGAACTGAATTTAGTAATCCTTTGGTGGTTTGCCAAAGGCGAGGACGTAGGGTGGGTATAAGCCGAACCTCATAAAAATCTCGGTCTCACTCTCTCTTTCCCTTACACTTTATTTTCAACACATATAAATTGCGTGGATGATTTAATTTTTAATCATATATACTACGTGTATTTGGAAATCAAGTAAACTTAAAGTCTAATTTTGATTTGGGTTGCGAAAACCGAAAGGGAGTACATTGGTTAAACCATACTTTGCGGAAACCATAAGGGAGTACGTTACTTGGTTAACACTCAAAGATAAATTAACTAAGAGTTTATTTGAATTCTGAATTTTGGGAAGAGTGTGAATGTTTTGTTGGGAATTACTTTGAGAAAGCTAATTCATTATCAAAAGGATTGCAATTTAATCACAGGGCTTGAATAAAACTTTCATATTTTCAGGGCTGCAAATAAACAAGAGCTGAAATCTTGTATCCTATATATCTTGGTTTGAATATTGTGTTTGATTGGATAATTGGTTTGGTTGATTGATTGATTATTTGTTTGTTTAAGCAATAATGTTGTGGATTAAAAGAACTAAGTTCTTGTGTGATTGGTAAATTAAACAAACAAGTCAAGAATTGGTTAAAAGAAATAAAAAGAAGTCTTAAAAGGAATTAAGAGAAAAATTTTAAAATCCAATTCACCCTCCCCCCCTCTTGGGACTACACCTTTGTTTTCAGTCATGCTGAAAGATAATTAAGACCCCAAAGCTTCCTGTAAGCTCCTCCAAAACCATGACGTGAAACGTGGGTCTTGGTCTGATACTATAGACGCTGGCACACCATGTGATTTTATAATCTCCTAAACATATAATTTCGTCAGTCTGTCCATGAAGTAGTTGACTTTAATAGGAATGAAGTGAGCGGTCTTCGTCAATCTATCAACGACCACCCAAATAGTATTCTGACCATGCGGTGCGTAAACCTGTCACAAAATCCATAGATATATGATCCCACTTCCACTTTGGGATGTAAAGAGGCTGCAACTGACCTGCTGGCCTCTGATGCTCAGTCTTTACTTGCTGGCACGTCAGACACTACTACACAAACTTGGCAATTTCCCTCTTCATGCTACTCCACCAATATGACTCCCGCAGATCCCTATACATTTTAGTACTACCGGGATGAATCGTGTACAAGGACCTATGAGCCTCCTCTAAAATAGTCCTTTTGATATCAGTATCTACAGGCACACATAATCTGGTACGGAACCACAGAGCTTCGTCATCTAAAATACTGAACTCCTCCTCCTGTTTGTCCTTTACCTTAGTTATTAGCTCCGCTAATTCTGCATCATCCCTATGAGCGGTTTTAATCCTTTCCTATAGAGTAGGCTACACTAGTAGGTTGGCAATAAATACCGGAGGATCACTCTCTGCTAATTTTACATCGAGTCTCTCCAGATCCATTTGGATCGGATGCTGAACCTCCATAGCTGCCAGTGCTGGTCCCACTAATTTCCTACTCAGAGCATCAGTTTCCACGTTTGTTTTCCCTAGGTGGTAACCAATAGTGTAGTTATAATCTTTAATAAGTTCCAACCACCTCCTCTGTCTTATGTTCAGCTCCTTTTGAATGAAAAAGTACTTCAAACTTTTGTGATCGGAGAATATCTCGCATCTCTTACCATGCAAGTAAGGCCTCTAAATATTTAACGCGTGTACCACTGTAGCCAATTACAGATCATGGGTAGGGTAGTTCTTTTCATACTTTTTCAACTTTCGGGAGGTATAAGCTACAACCCTACCATGCTGCATCAATACACAACCGAACCCTTTCAAAGATGCGTCATTGTAAATTACATAACCATCACCCCCTAATGGGATGATCATCACTGGTGCAGTGACAAGCCTCTGTTTCAGTTCTTGAAAGCTCCATTCACAACTGTCATCCCATTCAAACTTGACATTCTTCCTAGTCATACACGTTAGAGGCCCTAATAACGCTAAGAATCCCTCAACAAACCAACGGTAATAACCTGCTAGCCCCAAAAAATTCATGATTTCCTGAACGTTCTTCAGCCTGGCCCAACTCATTACTACTTCAATCTTGCTGGGATCCACAGAAATTTCATCCCCTGATATAATTTGCCTTAGAAATGCCACTTTCTCCAACCAAAATTCACATTTACTGAACTTAGTATACAATCTCATTTCCCTAAGCGTCTGAAGTACCAATCGTAAGTGTGCCTCATGCTCCTCAAAACTCCTCAAATAGACCCGTATATCATCAATGAAAACCATAACAAAATGGTCTAAATACTAATGAAAGATTATACTCATCAAATCCATGAATATAGAAGGAGCATTCATTAGACCAAAAGGCATAACGAGGAATTCATAATGCCCATATCTGATCCTAAAGGTTGTCTTTGAGACATCTTCTGCTTTTACTTTCACCTGGTGGTAGCTTGATTTGAGGTCAATCTTGGAATAGACCCGCATAACCTGAAGTTGGTCAAATAGATCGTCTATACGGGGTAGAGGATACTTGTTCTTGATTGTCACCTTATTAATTTCCTTGTAATCTATACACATCCTCATAAACCCATCCTTCTTTATTGTTGGCCTAACTGGGCTTTTCAATCAGTTTTGGTGATAACAAACAAAGGATATTCTAACTTGGAATGGTTGAGTAATGGTGTTTCAGGTTTGACAAGAAAACAAGGATCATTATGGACCATCAAGCTACATTAATTAACAAGTGATCCAAGAGAAGCTCAAAGCAGCACTAGATCAATCAAAGCATGGGAAACTAAAACCAGCTCAAGCTAAAGTCCAAGGGATTTCAAAGTAACCATGAAGTGGATGATTTCAAGCTTAGAGTAAAAGGTTTTAGGATGAGCAATGTAAGTACTTCAAAGTTAAATATATATTAAAATATCATTTAAAGCTCTTTAGGGGAATTATATGGACTTAGAGACCTATTTTAAAACTTCAGAAAATGTTTTATAAAAGAATAAAAAAAAAAAAAAGCAAAACATATTTTGAAATGGAAATGGAAAATCAGAAAATAAACTGCTCAGAAGACTGAAGTGGCAACTTTAGAAGACTAAACTTTAAGTTTAGTCGTCTGAAGAATTATTTTGAAACATAGAAACTAGCAGAAGCATCTCAGAAAACTGAACTTGACTTCAGTCGTCTGAACCCGAAACTTCAAAAATCTGAACCCTAACCTTAGTCATCTGACCCTATATCCAGTTCAAAATTTTCAAAGGTTAAGGAACTTTAGAAGACTGACCCCGAAGGTTCAGTCATCTGAACACTGTTAACGGGCAAATTTTTTAAATGTTTCAAATTTTAAATATCAGTTGCTTGTGCTCCAAAATTTAAAAAAACTTGGGAAATACTCCAAGTAAACTTGGGCAACACAAAATTACTTATGAGAGGCTATAAATACATGGTTTTGCAAATTAAAACATACTAAGATTTGAAAAATCTGCTCTAAGCTCTCTTGCATTCAAAGTTTCTACTTGCTCAACTACTTACAATCTGAAAGTGCTGACATTCTGAACGTGTTGATCATCAATCCCTGAGTTCTACATACTGATTGCTCATCTAAAAAAAAGGGAACTTGGTGAATTCTAATTTAAAGCTCCAAATTGTATTTCATTCTTGATATTTAAATTCTGAAGTATATATATTTGAATTGTACTAACTTGCTCTATGTGTGAGCACTCTTTGTACACATCCACTTGCTATTTCTCTTGTAGTTATTGGACGATTCCAGGCTTGTTGGATCATTGACCGAACGAGAGTACATCGTTTGGAGAGGCGGGCTTTAGCCTGCTTGAAGGAGTGGTTGTAAAGGTGTTGTTCCGCCCAAGAAAGGAACTAATATAGTGGAATCCTTTGGAGGTTTGCCAAAGGCAAGGACGTAAGTTGTGTTGAAGTCGAACCTCGTAAAATATCTGTGTCTCCCTCTATTCCTTACTTTTTATTTTTTGCACAATATATTCTTGTGTATGATAAGTGCAGGTTGCAGGGCTTAAAATCCATATTTAAAGAAGACTCTTGATTTTTAGAAGGTACGTTTTAATTAACAGTTTGTGGAAATCCACAAGGGAGTACGTTGGTTAATTTGTGGAAATCTTGATCAAGAGAAGCGCAATACAAATTTCATTCAAAGCAGGTTTGCAAACAACTACAGAGCAGCTGACAAAAAGTATAAAAAATCTTGAATGATTGTTTGACTTTCTTACTTTGGTTGATTGGATTGTGTGTTTAATTTTTCAGTATCTTGTGGTGTGATTTGGTTATATTTATAAGCTGATTAAGTTACTTTCTTGTTGTTGCATTTAGACAAGTAAAAAGTTTAAAAGAAGATAAATTTTTAAATAATCCAATTCACCCCCCCTCTTGGGAAAGATATTCTAATTTCATTTTCAAATAACACTGGAGCTCCCCATGGTGATACACTGGGAAAACATCTAGAAACTCCTTAACCACTGGTGTATTGCCAAGTTTCAATTCATTTCCTGATTCCTCCTTTACAAAAGTCATAAACCCCTAACAACCATCCAGAAGTAGCCTTCTCACTTGTATACCTGACACTAACTAAGGTGGGGAACACACCTGCGACCCCACAAACCTGAATTCTTGCTTGTCTGATGGTTTGAAGATCACCTCTTTCAAATGAAAGTCAATATTAGCATAGTTAGCTGTCAGCCAATCCATACCCAGTATTACATCGAACTCATGCATGTCAAGTATAATTAGATTAGCAAGTAGTACTCTCCCCTGAATTTTGACGGGATAACCTATGAGCACCCTATGACACTTTACCACTGAACCAGCCGGTGAAGCTACTAACATTTCTACATCTAATAACCAGGTCTCACCTCCAGACAATTTAATGAAATTCACAAACATAAAAGAATAAGTAACACCCGAATCAAATAAAACAATAGCATGGCATGAAAAAATAGTAAGGGTACCTGTCACAACGTCTGCGGTAGTCTCAACGTCTCCTGGCGTCAGAGCATAAACCCTCGCTGGGGCTGCATTCCTCTACTGACCTCCCCTAAACTACCTGGGAGTAGGAGCAGTACCAATAGGTGTAGGAAAATCTCGTACCAGATGCCCCGATCCTCCACAACGATAACTTACACCTCTCCTTGCTCGGTACTCCCCTAGATGCCTCTTTCCACATATTTGACATATAGGGTAGGTCTGAGCACCCTGAACCTCATGGCCACCAATCTCCTACCTCTGACCACTGCCGCAATTTCCTTTCCTCCACTGACCCCAACCAAAGTCCTACTGAAAGCCTGAACGTGTGGACCTCTTCTTCTGTCCCTGCTCCTCTGCACCCAACCGCTCACCGGCCTCAACCAAAGCTGCTCTATCAACTAACTCAGCAAAGTCCTGTATTTTCAACACCATAACTTGCCTGTAGATCTCAAGCCTCAAACCCCTTTCCAACTGCCTTGCTTTCTTTGCTTTGTTAGGTATGATAAATGGGGTGAAGCGGGACAACTCGATAAACCTCATCGCGCACTACTGGATCGACTGTTGTCCCTGCTTCAAATCCAAGAACTCTTCCACTTTAGCTTCCTTGACAGTGGTTGGGAAATATCTGTCAAATAAGTTCTTTAAATTGGTCCCATGTCATAACTATTAGCGTCGTCCTCTGCTGCTTCAGAAGTTTCACCGCAGTCCACCACATCTTGGCCACCCCTGTCAGTTTATAGGTGACGAAGAGGACCCTCTTCTCCTACGTGCACTACAATACTGCCAAAACCTTTTCGATCTCCTGCATCTAATTCTCGGCAGCTGCAGAATCAACTCCTCCTGAAAATTTCGGAGGATTCATCTTGGTAAATTTCCCTATCGTGCACCCATGGCCTGTAGACGAGCGTCCTTATTCTCTGGAGTTTCGTGCAATCTTAGTCATAACATGCTGAGCTACACTGCGTAATACGGTGTCTAGATCACCCCCGCCTACACCCGAAGGTCCAACTCCATCACTGCCACTCGCAAGAGCACTACCTCCTCCAGGGTCCATCTTAAAAATACAATAAACATGACTTAGGGACCCTATCCTTATAACTTACGCATCTAACAAAAATCCCTCATCTTGACATCTTTATCTTATTTCAAGATTCAGTCCTACACTTTAGAAACACAATCCGGCAATAGTTTACTATGACTTTCTTGAAATCGTCACCCCAGGAAAGACACCGAAACCACCACGGAAGTCCTACCTTTAAACCTAAAAAAAAAAAAATCTCAAATCATTTTCCTATACTCTGGTATTGTTTCCGCTTCACTTTTGAGTGTACAGAACCTAGTAACCTAGGCTCTAATACCAAACTATAATGATTTGCCTATTTTACCATAATCATTCTTTTTCCATAATAATATTTAATATAATAACCATGTTCAGCTGATAAAATATAATCAACTTGGACCCATGAGTACCACAGATATACCTAAAATACAATTCTAATACCTAAGTAGCGGAAAACATAAAAACATATACATAACAAGTCATCCAACCAATACAATACCAGAGTTTTCCAAACCTGTCAAATACATATACACATCTCAAAAAGACAAAAAAAAAAAAATTGTGCCCTAGGACCATAACCCAAAAACCCTAGCATAACGGCTTACCTTTCTGACAGGTAGGACAGTCGACTTCTAACGTTGCGGAGCTCTATCTGCACTTCTATCTGGGACTCCTAAAATGTTAATATAGTTAGGGTGAGACACCTCTCAGTAAGGAAAATAAACTAACATCAGTGTGTGGCGTTATGAGCATTTTGGTGTTATACATATAAATAGTATAATAAGCATATTTGGTAAAATCTGTCTGCAGCATAACTGAGTAAAACATCATTCGTCATATCATAATAAAGCATACTAGATTTCTATACATAAAAATTATCTTATATAACTGTACAGTACTAAAATAACACCCAGGATGGATAGCTAGCTGATGTCATGTCTTACCCCGACATGACTAGGTTGTGCAGCCCAAAGGCAGGACCTAGCAATAGCTGGCCGACCATAGTAGATCAATCATAAGTTTGTAAGTAGAATGGCCCTATCCCACCTAGTTCTGTACTGCCAGGGGAACAACTCCACTCTACACTGAAACCACATCGACTGCCATCTCCCACACTACTGGTCATGTGGAAGCACTATCATAATTCTGAACATATAGTTACAGTACTATGCTCCTGAAAACTGAACTAAACCATACTATCCGGATTCTGATAACATATAATATGTTTCATATACTGAACATAACTATTTCATATTTCATAATAATATCTGACATGATAATATTTCATGAATTTTGTCTTATCATACATGATAATGGCATCTGCGCCAACATGAATCACGACATCTGCGTCGGCATAACATAACATGAATCATGGCATGTAACGCCCCAACCTGGGTCTGCCAGGGAGCACTGTGTCTCTCCTCGTCCACCTGGACTAGATAACAAGGGGGCGGGCCTTATTGGACTAATGACTAGCCCCACAAACTAACACGTGTCATTTTCAGTGTGTTTTTGTCCTCACTTGCACACTTCCTGAGAAAACTTCCCAGGTGGTCACTCATCCCAAGATTGCTCCAAGCAAAGCACGCTTAACTATGGAGTTCTTATAGGAAAGCTCTCGAAAAGAAAGGTGCACCTTGTTGATATGGGTAGTAACATCTAATCTTTTAAGTCTTTCATCCGTGGGGTATCACATTCTCCCCCACTTATAGAATGTAACATCCTCGTTGCGAACTCACATTTCCAAACCCAGGCGATGTGAATCTTATCACACTTCCGGCTGGGTGTTGGCTCTAATACCATTTTTCATAATTTCATAAATACGGCCTCGTGCCGAACATTTCATACATATCATTCTGAAAATAAATCAATTATCATGTATTTCAAAATCATCATATACTGTATTATTACGTAATTCCTGAAAACATGTTTATTCGTAAAATTATCGAAACATAATACATTTCATGAAAAATAATACTCATACCACGCAATGCTGAATTAAATCATACGTTCCATCTAAAATCGTAATTCCTATATACCGCAGTATTTTCCCAAATATACATTTACTCAATAATATTCATATATAATATGTGTTTTTATGAAAATCAATTTGCTGAGAAATAATGGTAATTTGCGTGGAAAAATAACTTCTTTAGTTTATTCCCTTACTTGGTCCTAAAAGCCGTCTTTGATACATCTTCTGCCCTCACCTTTACTTGATGGTAACCTGATCTGAGGTCAATTTTAGAACATACCTGTGTACCTTGGAGCTGATCCAACAAGTCATCGATATGGGGTAGAGGATACTTGTTCTTGATTGTCACTTTATTAATCTCCCTGTAGTCTATGCACATCCTCATAGACCCATCCTTCTTCTTCACAAACAGTACTGGAGCTCCCCACGGAGATACACTAGGACGTATGAAGCCCTCATCAAGTAAATCCTATAACTGATCCTTTAATTCTGCTAATTCTTATGGCGCCATTCGGTACGGTGCTTTAGAGATGAGTGTTGTACCTGGAAGTAGATCAATAGGGAAATCTACCTCAAAATCACGTGGAAAACCTGATAATTCATCTGGGAACACATCTGTAAATTCTTTTACCATAGGCATATTAATAAACTTCAATTCATTTTCTAACTTTTCTTTCACAAAAGCCATGAATCCCAGACAGCCATGTGAGGTAAGGATTGCACTTGTGACCCTGTGAATCTGAATTCTGGTTTTCCTAGAGGTCTGACTATCACTTCTCTTGCACGACAATCTATAATAGCATAATTAGCTGCTAGCCAATCCATGCCGAAGATGATGTCAAACCTGTGCATATCCAGCACCACCAAATCAGCAGATAAAATTCTCCCCTGAACATCAACTGGACAACCATGGAGCATCCTACTACATCTCACCGCTAACCCGGTCGGTGTAGCCACTAATAATTCGACATCTAATGATTGTGTTTCAATCCCACACAATTTAACACATCCCAAGGACACAAATGAGTATGTGGCACCAGAATCAAAAAGTACAATAACTTTAAATGAAAACATATTAACCGTACCTGTCACCACGTCGTCGGCCGCCTCAGCATCGCCCGACGTCAAAGCAAAAACCTTGGATGGGGCCATATTCCTCTGCTAGCCTCTACGTGGCACCTGGTAGCCACCTCAAGCAGGTCTAGGAGTAGGAGCAGCACCAATATGTGTCGGACACTCCCTCATCATATGTCTTGGCTCCCCGCACCTGTAGCAGACACCTCGCCCGGCACGACACTCCCCTAAGTGTCTCTTCCCGCAAGATGGGCAAGCTGGAGATGGCTGCACATACTGGAAACCGCGATTCTCGGTCTCCTATATACGGTCTCTGTAATAGCCACCTCTCTTCCACGAAGCACGACCGACTCCCTGCTGGGAACCGGAAGGTGTGGATCTCTTCTTCTGCCTCTGCTCATCAGCCTCCAGCCGATCACCAATTTCTGCTATAGTGGCTCGGTCAACCAGCTCGGCGAAGTCTTGCAACTTTAGTGTCAATACCTGCTGTATATTTCTCTCCTCGGGCTTCTTTCAAACTGTCGTACCTTCTTTACCTCATCTAGAATGATGTACGGAGCGAAGCGAGATAGCTTGATGAACCTCATCGCGTACTGCTGCACTGACAGCTGTCCCTGCTTCAGATTCAGGAACTCTTCAATCTTAGCCTCCATGGACAAGACTGGAAAATACCTATTGAAGAATATTTCTTTAAACCGCTCCTACGTCATCTCCACAGGTGCAGTCCTCTGCTGCTCTAATAATCTCACCGTAGACCCCCATCTCTTGGCCTCTCCAGTCAGTTTATATGTGGTAAATAGTACCCTCTGCTCCTCCGAACACTGCGGTACTGCAAACACTTTCTCTATCTCCTGCACCCAGTTTTTAGCGATTGCAGGATCTGTCCCTCCTAAGAAAGCCAGAGGACTCATCTTAATAAACTTCTCGATCGAGCAACCATGGCCTACCAATGGACCACCATGTTCCTTTGAACTCCTGACGATTTCTGTCATAACCTGCTATGCCACGCTGCGCAAAACGGCATCTGAATCACTACCCGCAGTGCCTGAGGGTCCAGCACCCTCACTCCCACTAGCGTGGGAACTACTACCACCAGGGTCCATCCTGAAGAAAAAGTAACTTAACTCAGAACCCCCTTCACTATATATATCATCCAACTCATATAATATATTCTCCTAATTAATTCATCATTTCTAATCTTAATTCAAGGTTCAATCCTACAACCTAGATACTCAACCTGACGATAGTTTACCATGACTTTCCTGATATCGTCACCCCAGGAAAAACACACAAACCACCACGGAAGTCCTGCATCTAGACTACAAAAACATACCTCGAATCCCCTTATCCTATATGTAACGTCCCTCAATTTCTTAACATAAAATGTCACATAATAGATAAAATGGTTAACCCGAACCCATGGGTAACGGGGACACCTGTTATTTACAGCGAAAACCTAAGCAGCAGTAAGTATAAAATTGAAATCATCCATCCATCATACATAATACCAGAGTTTATTACATCATCAAAATATTGTATTTATACACAACTATCAAAAAGTCAAAATAACACTAGGACCATACAACAAAAATCTCCTGGTCATAGTTCAACGCTTACCCTTCTAGTAAGGAAGCTCCACTCACTCAACGGCGGCCTTGACTCACCAGTTTCTCTGGGTTTCCTGAAAAGTTAAATAAGTTCGGGGGTGAGACACTTCTCAGTAAGGGAAAGTAAACTAAATACAGCTGTGTGGCAACATGAATATTTAATATAATTATACGTATACAGTACATTTCATATTTCATAAATGTTCATCATACCATACTGAAAAATCACATGCTTTCGTATTTTCTAGTAAGTCATCTCATACATAAAACATTTGCTATACTAATAATACTGAAAACAAACTCAGGATGAATAGCTAGTTGGTGTCATATATTACCCCCCATGATGGGTTGTGCAGCCCGAAGGCGGGACCCGACAATGGCTGGCCGACCACTGCCGAGTCAAATATGTCTGTAAGTACGATGAGCCCACGACACCCTGGTCCAGACTGCTAGATGGACGTCCACACTCTACTGAAAGCCACATCGACTATCCATCTCTCATCCCCTCGTGGAATGGTTAGCACTAATATGAGCGTAAATATCTGATCTACATATATAGCTATGGTACCGAGCCCCTGAACTGAACTAAACTAACATCCTGGTTGTGATATCATATAGTACATAATCATATATATAACATCATTATGGCCTCGTGCCGAAAATATAGTAATTACGGCCTCGTGCCGAAATCATAAATACGTGGCCTCGCGCCAATAACGTAAATACGGCCTTGTGCCGATAACATAAATACATGGCCTTACGCCAATAACATAAATACGACCTCGTGCCGATAACATATATACGGCCTCGTGCCGATAACATATATACGTGGCCTCGCGCCAAAATCGTTTCAGGTATTTACATTCAAAAAATAACTCATTTACCATATATTCGTCAAACTCAATATAACATAACTCGTCTTTTCAAAATACCTAAAAATATGCTTTACTCGTAAAATCATTCATATCATGATTCACTTCACATAAAATAATGTTCATGCCACACATATGTCGTTTAAAGTCATACCTCATATTCTAAAATCATCATTTCTAGCATCTTATACATACATATACATTTAAATCATAATAGAAGTAATTTCCAAACATACATTTCATATGAGATAATCAAATATAGCATATGTTTTTCTGAAAATAAATGTGCTCATAATTAATAATAACTTGCGTGGAAAATAAATGCTTTAGTTTATTCCCTTACCTGACTACTGAGAAAGCCCCCAAAATATCCTAGGCTAACCCCCGTATGACTTCCTGATCAATACTTTGAAACTCAAAACCCCCAGTATTAAACATCAATATTTTCATGCGTACATCATTTCCTATAACTACTATAAAGTCTAATTTGGCTTAAAAAACCTTACCTCAACCTTGGGATGATTTCCAACTTCGTCTTCCCAACGATCCGCTCCAGTAAACTTGTAAAGAACTCCGCCAGGAGCGTCGTGGTAGCTTTGGATCGTCGATCCGGCGTAAAAATAGCCCAAAAATGAGGAGAGAGAGAGATAGAGCACCGAAGAGAGGAGAGAGAGAGAGTGGAGAGGAAGCTTAATAATGAAGATAACTCGGATTTTCCATATTTATAGACAGGGGATTTCATCGACGAGCCCATCCTTCGTCGACGAGTCCTTCACAAATTTCGTCGACGAATTCCACTCCTCGTCGACGAAATTCAGTCGGCTTCAGAACCCCTCTCGGTATTTTCTCGTCGACAAAGCCCTGTGTTCGTCGACGAAATCCTTAAATCCTTCATCGACGAAACTCTATGTTCGTCGACGAAGCTTGGCAGCTTCCCTTCTGTTCCTGTTTTCATTTTCCCCTCCTCTTTATTATTTAAATTCCATTTTAAACTTGGGTCGTTACATCCTCTCCTCCTTATAAAAATTTCATCCTCGAAATTTATCATTCATGTAATTCATCATCCCCTATGACGCAAAATGGTCTACTTATTTTATTACTTACCCTCACTTATGGCGGAGGAATACCGTGGTTACAACTCAAGTTCTGGGAGATTACATATATCAAAAGAAAATTCCTCCTAAAACTAAAATATCTCACGCTATCTAAAACATTACATGTACCTGTACAAAACCATTACATATTCTACTTACATTTCTAATTACATTTAAGCTTCTGGGAATAGTTGCGGATATTTCTGTCTAATCTGTTCCTCGAGTTCCCAAGAAGCCTCTTCTATTGCATGATTCCTTTATAGAACTTTTACCATAGGAATCTTCTTACTACATAGTTCCTGCTCTCTCCTATCCAGAATTTCCACTTGTACCTCCTCATAGGCTAGTGAGTCACTGAGCTTCAACTCACCATAACTGATAATATGAGAAGGATTTGGGATGTATTTTCTTAACATCGATATGTGGAATACGTCGTGAATTCTGGATAATGAAGGTGGTAAAGCTAACTTATAGGCCACCGGTCCCACTTTCTCTAAAATCTCAAACGGACCGATAAACCTAGGGCTAAGTTTACCCTTCCTACCAAACCTCATAACTCCTTTTAACGGAGCTATCTTCAAAAACACGTGATCACCCACGTCAAACTCTAAATTCCTGCTGCGAGTGTCAGCATAACTCTTTTGTTGGCTCTAAGCTGCACTAATTCTTTCCCTGATAATCTGAACCTTATCGCATGCCTGTTGCACCATCTCTGGACCCACAACTCGCCGCTCACCCATCTCATCCCAATATAAAGGAGATCGACATCTCCTACAGTATAATGCCTCAAATGGTGCCATGCCAATACTGGATTGGTAATTGTTATCATATGCGAATTCTACTAGTGGCATAAGCTGAGTCCAGCTACCCCCAAAGTCCAATACACACGCTCAGAGCATATCCTCTAATGTCTGTATTGTCCTCTTAGTCTGTCCATCTGACTGCGGGTGGAATGTCGTGCTAAATGATAATTGAGACCCTAGAGCCTCCTGCAAGCTCCTCCAAAATCGTGACGTGAATCGCGAGTCTCGATCTAACACAATGGATACAGGCACCCCATGAGAACGAACTATCTCCTAAATGTAAATATGCACTAAACGGCTGAGGAAATAGCTGATCTTGATTGGGAGAAAATGGGCAGACATAGTCAATCGATCTACTATCACCCAGATGGCATTATGGCCATGTAATGCCGTCGATAGTCCTGACATGAAGCCCATAGATATATGATCCCACTTCCACTCTGGCATAAACAACGGCTGCAACTGGCCTGCCGGCCTCTGGTGCTCAGCCTTTACCTGCTAGCACGTCAAGCACTGGGCTACATACTCAGCAATTTCTCTTTTCATTCCACTCCACCAGTAAAATTCTTGCAGATCCCTGTACATTTTCGTACTACCAGGATGAACTGTATACAAGGATCTATGAGCCTCATCTAGAATAGTCCTCCTAATGTCAGCATCAGTAGGAACACACAATCTAGAATGAAATCGTAAAGCTCCGTCATCTGAAGTGCAGAATTCCTGCCCCTAACCATTCTGCACTCTGTCCATCAACTCTACCAATTCTAGATCTTCTTTTTGGGCAGCTTTAATCCTTTCCTGCTGGCGATACATACTGGAGTATTACTCTCTATCAATTCAATGCCGAGTCTCTCTAGATCCATCATAATCGAACGCTGGATCTCCATAGCTGTCAACGCTGATACTCCAGACTTCCTGCTCAGTGCATCACCTACCACGTTTGCTTTCTCTGGGTGGTAACTGATAGTGCAATCAAAATATTCAATCAACTCTAACCACCTTCTCTGTCTCATATTCAATTCCTTCTGGGTGAAGAAATACTTCAAACTCTTATGGTTAGAGAAAATCTCGCACTGCTCGCCGTATAGGTAATGCCTCCAAATTTTTAGTGCGTGTACTACTGCAGCCAACTCAAGATCGTGAGTAGGGTAGTTCTTTTTGTATTCTTTCAACTGTCTAGATGCATACGCCACTACCCTACCATGCTGCTTCAACACACAGCCAAGTCCCTTCAGGGACGCATCACTGTAAATAGTATACCCCTGACCCCCAGATGGGATGATCAGTACTGGTGCTGTGACTAACCTCTGCTTCAACTCCTGAAAACTCTGCTCACAGCTATCGTCCCATTCAAATCTGGTATTCTTCTTTGTCAGTCGTATCAGAGTCCCTGATAAAGCTGAGAACCCCTTGACGAAACAACGGTAATAACCACCTAACCCTAAGAAACTCCTAATCTCCTAGACGTTCCTCGGTCTAGCCCAATTTTCTACCACCTCAATCTTACTGGGATCTACAGAAATTCCATCTCCTAAAATAACGTGTCCCAAAAACACTACTTTCTCGAGCCAGAAATCACATTTGCTGAACTTGGCATATAGCTTCTTCTCCCTGAACATCTGTAAAACCTGCCTCAAATGTACCTCATACTCCTCATAGCTTCTCGAATAGACCAGTACATCATCAATAAAAACAACCACAAACTGGTCTAGATATTGGTGGAAAACTCCATTCATCAAATCCATAAATACTGCAGGAGCATTCATCAGACCAAATGGCATAACGAGAAACTCATAATGCCCATACCTAGTCTTGAAAGCCATCTTCAAGACGTCTTCTGCTTTTACTTTCACCTGATGGTAGTCGGATTTGAGGTCAACTTTCGAATACACCCGTGTACCCTAGAGCTGGTCAAACAAGTCATCTATACGTGGTAGAGGATATTTATTCTTAATAGTCATTTTATTAATCTCTCTGTAGTCTATACACATCCTCATGGTCCCATATTTCTTCTTCATAAATAAAACTGGAGCTTCCCATGGAGATACACTAGGTCGTATAAAGCCTTTATCAAGCAAATCTTGTAACTGGTCTTTCAATTCGGTCAACTCTGTTGGCGCTATTCGGTACGGTGCTTTAGAAATAGGCGCTGTACCTGGAAGTAGATCAATGGGAAAATCTACTTCACGATTAGGTGGCAAACCTGGTAATTCGTCTGGAAACACGTCTATAAATTCTTTCGCCATGAGCGTATTGATAAGTTTTAATTCATTTTCTGACATTTCTTTCACAAAAGCCACAAATCCCAGACAGCCATTCTGAAGCAGTCTCCTCACCTGAACAGCTGAGACCATCTGAGGTAAGGATTGCACCCGTGACCCTGTAAATCTAAATTATGGTTTCCCTGGAGGTCTGAATATCACTTCCCTGGCACGGCAGTCTATAATAGCAGAATTAGCCACTAGCCAATCCATGCCGAAAATAATGTCAAACTCATGCATATCTAATACCACCAAATCAGTAGATAAAATCTTCCCCTGGACATCAACTGGACAACCACAGAGTACCCTACTACATCTCACCACTGACCCGGTCGGTGTAGCCACTAATAATTCAACATCTAACGATTGTGTTTCTGCCCCACATAATTTAACACACTCCAAGGACACAAACGAATGTGTGGCACCAGAATCAAAAAGTGCAATAACTTTAAATGAAAACATACTAACAGTACCTGTCACCATGTCGCCAACTACCTCAGCAACACTCGGCGTCAAAGCGAAAAACTTTGGCTAGGGCCATATTCCTCTGCTGGCCTCCTCGTGGTGCCTGATAACCTCCTCATGCAGGTCTAGGAGCAGGAGCAGTACCAGTCTGTGTCGGACACTCTCTCATCATATGCCCTAACTCCCCGTACCTGTAGCAGACACCTCGCTCGGCACGACACTCTCCCAGGTGCCTCTTCCCACAAGATGGACAAGCTGGAGATGACTGCACACCCTGGAAACCGCGATTCCCGGTCTCCTGTCTCTAGTCTCTATAATGGCCACCTTTCTTACACGCAGCACGACCGACTCCCTTCTTGGAACCAGAAGGTGTATACCTCTTCTTCTTCCGCAGCTCCTCAACCTGCAACCGCTCTCCAATCTTTGCTATAGTGGCTCTATCCACTAGCTCAGCAAAATCCTGCAACTTCAGAATCGATACCTGTTTGTATATTTCCCTCCTCAGACCTCTCTCAAACTGTCGTACTTTCTTCGTCTCATCCGGAATGATGTACATGGAGAAACGAGATAGCTCAATGAACCTCGACGCGTACTATTGTACTGACAGTTGCCCCTGCTTCAGATTCAAGAACTCTGCAATCTTAGCCTCCCTGGAAAAGGTTGGAAAATACCTGTCGAAAAATATTTCCTTAAACCGCTCCCATGTCATCTCCACATGTATAGTCCTCTGCTGCTATAATAACCTCACTGCTAACCACCATCTCTCGACCTCCCCAGTCAGTTTATATGTGGCAAACAGTACCCTCTGTTCCTCAGAACACTGTAGCACTGTAAATATTTTCTCTATCTCCTGCACCCAATTCTTAGCGACTGCAGGATCCGTTTCCCCTAAGAAAGCTGGAGGACTCATCTTTAGGAATTTCTCGATCGTACTACCGTGGCCTATAGATGGACCACCCTGTTCCTTCGAACTTATGGCAATCTCTATCATCACTTGCTGTGCTATGCTGCGTAAAACGGCATCTGAATCCCTACCCGCAGCGTCTAAGGGTCCAGCACCCTCACTCCCACTGGCGTGGGCACTATTGCCACCAAGGTCCATCCTGAAAAACATGTAACTTAACTCAAAACCTCATTCTCTATACATATCACTCAGCTCATATGGTATATTTTCCTAATTAACTCGTCACTCTTGATCTTAATTTAAGGTTCAATCCTGCAACCTAGATACCCAACCCGATGATAGTTTACAATGAATTTCCTGAAGTCGTCACCTCAGGAAATTCACACAAACCACCACGGAAGTCCTGCATCTAGACTACAAAACTAAACCTCAAATTCCCTTATCCTATACTCTAGTATTATTACTGCTGCACTCTAGAGTCTACAGAACCTAGTATCCTAGGCTCTGATACCAAATGTAACGTCCCTCAATTTCTTAACATAAAATGTCACATAATAGATAAAATGGTCAACCCAAACCCATGGGTAACGGGGACACCTGTTACTTACAGCGAAAACCTAAGCAGCAGTAAGTATAAAATTGAAATCATCCATCCATCATACATAATACCAGAGTTTATTACATCATCAAAATATTGTATGTATACACAACTACCAAAAAGTCAAAATAACACTAGGACCATACAACAAAAATCTCCTGGTCCTAGTTCAACGCTTACCCTTCTAGTAGGGAAGCTCCACTCACTCAACGGCGGCCTTGACCCGTCGGTTTCTCTGGGTTTCCTGAAAAGTTAAATAAGTTCGGGGGTGAGACACTTCTTAGTAAGGGAAAGCAAACTAAATACAGTTGTGTGGCAACATGAATATTTAATGCAATTATACGTATACAGTATATTTCATATTTCATAAACGTTCATCACACCATACTGAAAAATCACATGCTTTCGTATTTTCTAGTAAGTTATATCATACATAAAACATCTCTTATACTGATAATACTGAAAACAAACTAGGGATGAATAGCTAGCTGGTGTCATGTATTACCCCCCATGACGGGTTGTGCAGCCCGAAGGCAAGACCCGATAATGGCTGGCCGACCACTGCCAAGTCAAATATGTTTGTAAGTACGATGAGCCCGCCACACCCTAGTCTGGACTGCCAGGTGGACGTCCACACTCTACTGAAAGCCACATCGACTATCCATCTCCCATCCCCTCGTGGAATGGTTAGCACTAATCTGAGCATAGATATCTGATCTACATATATAGCTACGGTACCGAGCCCCTGAACTGAACTAAACTAACATCCTGGTTGTGATATCATATAGTACATGATCATATATATAACATCATTACGGCCTAGTGCCGAAAATATAGTAATTACGGCCTCGTGCCGAAATCATAAATACGTGGCCTCGCGCCAATAACGTAAATATGGCCTCGTGACGATAACATAAATACATGGCCTCGTGCCGATAACATATATACGTGGCCTCGCGCCAAAATTGTTTCAGGTATTTACATTCAAAAAATAACTCATTTACCATATATTCGTCAAACTCAATGTAACATAACTCGTCTTTTCAAAATACCTGAAAATATGCTTTACTCGTAAAATCATTCATATCATGATTCACTTCACATAAAATAATGTTCATGCCACACATATGTCGTTTAAAGTCATACCTTATATTCTAAAATCATCATTTCTAGCATCTTATACATACATATACATTTTAATCATAATAGCAGTATTTTCCAAACATACATTTCATATGAGATAATCAAATATAGCATATGTTTTTCTGAAAATAAATGTGCTCATAATTAATAATAACTTGCGTGGAAAACAACTGTTTTAGTTTATTCCCTTACCTGACTACTGAGAAAGCCCTCAAAATATCCTAGGCTAACCCCCATATGACTTCCTGATCAATACTCTGAAACTCAAAACCCCCAGTATTAAACATCAGTATTTTTATGCATACATCATTTCCTATAACTACCATAAAGTCTAATTTAGCTTAAAAAGTCTTACCTCAACTTTAGGATGATTTCCAACTTCGTCTTCCCAACGATCCGCTCCAGCAAACTTGTAAAGAACTTCGCCAGAAGCATCGTGGTAGCTTCGGATCGTCGATTCGGCGTAAAAATAGCCCAAAAATGAGGAGAGAGAGAGTGGAGAGGAAGCTTAATAATGAAGATAACTCAGATTTTCCATATTTATAGACAGGGGATTTTGTCGACAAGCCCATCCTTCGTCGACGAAATTCAGTCGGGTTCAGAACCCCTCTCGGTATTTTCTCATCGACGAAGCCCTATGTTCGTCAACGAAATCCTTAAATCCTTCGTCGACGAAACCCTGTGTTCGTCGACGAAGCTCGGTAGCTTCCCTTCTGTTCCTGTTTCCATTTTCCCCTCCTCTTTATTATTTAAATTCCATTTTAAACTCGGGTCGTTACACTATACTATGGCATTATTACTGCTGCACTCTAGAGTCTACAAAACCTAGTATCCTAGGCTCTGATACCAAATTGTAACAACCAACTCAACTTATCACATAATAAACATAAATAATAATAAGATCAAACCGAACCCATGGGTAGCGGGGATAGCCTGACATAAATAGCGTAAATCTAAGCAGCAGTAAAAATAATTTACATCCATCAAACCATTAATTACATAATACCAGAGTTTACTACATTCCCAAAATACAGTATTTGAATACAATTTCCAAAACATCAAAATAGACCTAGGATCTCACAACAAAAATCTCCTGATCCTAGATCAAAGCTTACCCTTCTAGCAGAGAAGCTCAACTCACTTCCACTAGCGTGGGCACTACAGCCACCATGGTCCATCCTGAAAAACAAGTATCTTAACTCAGATTCCCTTTTCTATTCATATCGCCCAACCAATATAACATATACTCCTAATTAATTCATCCCTCCTGATCCTAATTCAAGGTTCAATCCTGTAACCTAGACACCCAACCCGACGATAGTTTACCATGACTTTTCTGAAATCGTCACCCCATGAAAATCACACAAACCACCACGAAAGTCTTGCATCTAGACTACAAAACCAGACCTCAAATCCCCTTATCCTATACTCTGGTATTATTACTGCTGCATTCTAAAGTCTACAGAACCTAGTATCCTATGCTCTGATACCAAACTGTAACGCCCCAACCTAGGTCTACCAGGGAGCATTGTGTCTCTCCTCCTCCACCTGGACCAAACAACAAGGGGGCGGACCTTATTGGACTAATAACTAGCCCCACAAACCAACACGTGTCCTTTTCAGTGTATTTTTTTCCTCACTCGCACACTTCCTGAGAAAACTTCCCAGGTGGTCACCCATTCCAAGATTGCTCCAAGCCAAGCAAGCTTAACTATGGAGTTCTTATGGGAAGGCTCTCAAAAAGAAAGATGCACCTTATTGATATGGGTAGTAACATTTAATCTTTTAAGCCTTTCATCCATGAGATATCACAAGGCATCTGCGCTGGCATATCATAATATACTGAACTTGATTTTTCTGTACTATTAAACATTATATTCATAAAATTTATGATTCTTGTATTATTTTATAATTGCCTAGAAAACTATCAAGTCATGTTTGATCTGGGAAAAATATATTACTATGATAAACATGATTATATGGAAATTTAAACTCATGCCACACAGAAATGGGTAACCTCCTGAATGTAAAAATCAATTCCAAAACCATAATTTCTGATAAAATACGTTTAAATCATATCCCTATTCATAATAGTATTTCCCAAACATATTTATATAATATACATATTTTTCTGAAATTTAATGTTGTAGAATAATAAATAATTTCATGAAAAATTCTGACTTTGTTTATCCCCTTACGTGACTTACTGAGAAGCCCACAAAACACTCAATCCTACACCTGCAGTGTTCCCAACACAATACCCTGAAATTAACATTTTTCCTAACAAAACTTCAGTATCATCGTCCCTAACATATTCTCCTCAGTCCAAAAACATCAAACACCAAATAAAACTGAGATTAGCTAACTTACCCAAATTTTGGGATGGTGCCCAAGTTGGCCCAACCAACGATCCACTCTTGCAGAAATGAAGAGAAACTTCCCAAGAGTAGTGTGGCGTCTTCAAATCGTCGATCTGGAGAGGAATCAGGCCGAAAATCTAGAGAGAAGGTGAGGAGGGCGAAGTTGGAGAGAGAGAAGGAATTTGCATGCCATTTTCTCGCTTCAAATCCGGGTTTAGCATATTTATAAAGTGTAGACTCGTTGATGAGCACTTACACCTCATCAACAAATTTCAGGCCCGAAAACACCTCTCTCGATAATCCCTCGTCCACAAGACACATGTCCCTGTCAACGTGCCCCAGAAGACCCTCATTGACGAACGACCTGGCCTCGTCGACGAGGCTTGCTGAACACCCTTAGAAAGCTTATTTTCTCCCCTCTCTTTTAATACTTAATTTGGTAAAATTTTTCAGGTCTCTACACTAATAATACCCCTTCATTACTCATTTTTAATTAAGATATTAGATTGAAAATCCTCCAAAATATCTTTGAGCTTTATTTTCAAAATCAAGCAAAAAGTTTTATACTCTCTTACATTATTCACTTAAATTTTTTTTTTGAGAGTTTTGATTTGTTCTTTTACTCTCTTCATTAGCAAATCTATTGCTCTTGAGGATTGTTTAAAGAATCATTTGTTTGGGCATATATTTTTACATTCAAAACATTTTACTCTCATTTAAGCTTTTATTTTTGAAAATCATTTTGAGATTATTTCTTGAGTTTTTCCCATATTATTTTCTTGATAAATATTTGTTGGGAAAACTCTTCTTAGCCCGTGAATCTTTGCATTTTCATTGCAAGATTCATAAGCTTACATTGTGTTTATTGCATAAATCTTTTTGTAAGCAAATCTCCAATTTCTCCTACACTTTATTTTGAAAAATATTTTAGGAAATAATTATTTTTGGGTTATTGATCTTTGAAGAACACTTATTGAAATTTATTTTAAAGATCATTATCCTCATTTTCTTTCACATTTTTCATAACTATATTTTTTAGAGAAATACCACACATACTCACTTGAACTTAATTTCATATCACTACATATAAAGCTTCAACTTGTACATCTCTGCTTTTGTAGAAGCATTTTATTTGTACAAAAATATTATTTGTTGTATTCTAGGCGTGGCCTGAAGAGGGAGACTTGCCCTGTTAAGAGTCCAAGATTGGCTCAAACCCGATTAGGAAAGTTAGGATTTGCACCATCCTGTAAAGGGTGCATATTTTGGCTCAACCTGGTAATTGAGTTGAGGTGTCTCCGCCTCATAAGGAGAATTGGTTGTGACTCAGCCCCCGTAATTTGAGTTGGGGAGTCTTCGCCCCATAAAGAGAGTGTAAGTGGCATCACACCGCTCGGTTAAAGTGAGCATTTAGGGAATCCTTGGGTTGCTGACCTAAAGCGAGAACGTAAGCTAGTTTGGCTGAACCTCGATAAAAATACCGTGTCACTCTCATTCCCTATACTCTTTATATTTCCGCACTTTAATATATGCACATGTATGTTTATATTTGATTTATTATGAATGTTGCGCATGTTTTAAATATTTGAATATTTGATGGGGTTTGTGATTGCTTAAAAAGACCTTAGGTTGTGTTATAATGACTGTTGTTTAAGATTGAACACACTTAACTTAGGAAGAAATTTTTTTAAATACCCCATTTTCCCCCTCCCCCCCTCTTGGGAATACACCAATACTATCATCCTATCATCAGATCACCTTAGAATATGCTCACCTTGTGGGCAAGGTGTTTTAAAGGGGAGGGTAATGTCACAAGTAGCAAAATAAAGGAGCAATAATGGTATATTTCGGTTCAAGGAATAATAAAGCAGCAGACTTTGTGAAGAATCAATGTGGATTGGGGAAGAAATTGAGCAAAGAGGTGGGTGGCTCAAGCATTTTGGGGAAAATGTCGAACAAATGAAAGAAGAAGACTTAGAGAAGTTTTGGGAACACAAAGGGATATCTATGGGATGAAACGGTGAGTTGGGGAATGGTTCTCATAAGGGCTGCGGGCTGGACAATGTTCTTATGGATCATTAGGCTTGTTAGATTTGTTTCAGGCCTCTGTTAAAGACCAATTGGGTCGGTAAGCAGACCTGGAACCCTTGGCCTAATTTAGCCCATGCATATTCCATTTAGTAATTATTTAGATCGAATCCATCTGTTTGAAATAGTTAGAGGAGAGAGAAAGTTAGTTCCCTTTATCAAGGGAATTGAACCAACATGCTAGACATTCAGGATTGGCTAGGGTAAATCTGGGTCTGGAGGATGCTCCCTCAAAAGAGCTTGGTTCCTTTCACCTGTGATTATTTTCTCTCTCAATTCCTGTAGTTTTCAATCTTTTGATATAATTTCATTACAATCATTCCACAATTCTATCATCCCTTTCATTTCTTTACTGTTTCATTCCATCATCTGCCATAAATCCATATTATTACAGACCATAAATACCATTACTAGTTCAGATTTGTTACACCTTCTCTCAACCGCCAACCACAACTTTTGTGTGTGGGTGCGCACAATATTGGGGAAGGGAGAGTTCGAAAGGAAGCTAATGAAAATGAGGCACTTAACCAAACCTAATTTGTCAAATACCTATCCAAGTTAGAAAAGTCATTTATAGAAAAACTTAAAAAATATTTTTAAAAAAAAAGAAAAAAAAAAAGCTCATAAGAATAATAAAAAAATTTAAAGTATAAGTATTAAAATTGAATGAGAAGGTTTTGAAATAGAAAAGCTTAAAGAATAAAAACTCCCTTTAAAATAGACTTAGGAGTTTATTTCTCAAAAAAAAAACAGATTTACTTATTCTTGAAACTAATGACTCTTCAGGTTTATTTTTGGGATCCCTACTAAAAGTCATACCTAAGAAGTGAAAAAACTTCTCTCTAAGTTCTAAAGGAACAAAAAATTTATGAATAACTAATATGTGGATATAATTCTGAAAAATATAAGCTAAATGAACAGAACTACGTGATATTTGAAAAGGAGCTCTTTGTCATAAAAAATAGAATTAAGAGATTTCAAGTTTACTTAGCACATGTCAAATTCTTAACTAGAAGAGATAATAAAGCAGTAAGAGACTTTCTTAAAAAGAAGAAAGCATAAAAAAAAAATCAACAAAGGGTAAGTTGGTCGAATTATATCTCTCAATATTCCTTTGAAATTGTACATATTAACTCTTCTTGGAATGTTGTTATAGATTATCTTAGTAGAAACTATGAAGATGAATAGAATGACTAAACAAGTCTTTGGTATTTTTTAAAAAAAATTAACTTCAAGAGTCATATATAATGAAACAGCAAGCAACTAGACAACTTGAAGGGAAAGAAAATTCAAGTCAACCAAATTTGACATACTCCCGAAGAAAAAATGACTACAAGAAATGCTAACCAAGCATGGAAGAAGAATTGACAAAATTTGAGATAAATGACAAAAATTGGTATACACCAGTAACTTACTCCAAAGCGGTACTAATCAAGCTAAACCAATAGTTATTGATGAACCACATATTTCAAGCAAGCATTTTTATGATCCTCTTAATAGAATATATGGAAAAACTATGTTTTTGAAAAAATAATTGACTTTAGAATATCAATGTCCCAATTGGCCAACAAGTTGACTAAGTTCAATGCCAGATTGACAAATTTAAAAAACATCATAAAAGGTACGATCTCAAAGATAGACTTTGAAGGTAATGTTAATATTGAGATCTCATATATCTAAAACCTAATGAAAATTTTAGAAATAAATGTTGATAATCCAAATTTTGGAAGGGTCAAAAGAATATAGTTGTTTGATGAAGCTAAAGAAAGACTTCCCAAGGAAATCTTCAACACAATTGATATGGAAGTAAATTCCCAAAGGATAAATCATTGAAGAAATCAAGGAATGTTTTGTTCATGATTATTTTTGCCACATGAAAAAATTAATAATTGATTTTCAATTCAATAAATCAAGCATGGAATCATTTGAATGGGGCCTTGTAAGCAAAATTGTTTTTAATCCGCTAGAACCACTACGATACAAGGATTTTTCTGCTATTGTTAAATCAATTATACATAAGATGGCCAAGAGTTGCAAAAGAAAAAAATTTGAAGTTCACAAATATCTGAGATGGAGATCAAGAGAAACATTCTTCCAACCATACAGATTTGGCACCTTCATTCTTATTGGGATATCCATTATCCTTAAGAAAATAAAAATCATTCAGGTGCAACCAAAACTGAAAAAGAAATGCTTCTTTGGTCTTGGGTTAATCTTTTGAATGAAGCTAAAAGGAATCTTGTTATTGGTTTAAAGAAAAGAAGATTTTGAAGGAATGGTGACAGATTGAAGAAGATTAATTACAAGATTTCTATAAGAACTCGTTTACAATTTTCATAAAAATCAAAAAAGTCAAAGCTTACTTAACAAAAGTAAATTTACAGAGGTTGGATATGTCAATTGAAGTCCATCTTTCAGTAGATGATTTCAATAAAGAGTATAATGATATGAAACAATTAAATCAATAAGCCAATGATAACTATTGGAAGAGTTTAAATTCCCCAACCAGGCATAATCTAGAAAATATGATCGAAGGATGAGAAATGGCACCATCAAGACATAGAGAACCTCCAAGAAGGCTATAAAACAAGACATTTCTTTATAGGAAGATAAAACTCACAATGTCTTCTATCATAACAATGGGAGTTTTACATTTGTCTAAATAATATTATCTTCCCCCATCTTCATTTTTCCTCCATCTGTACAAGGAGGCTAGTTATTTGGGAAACAACAAAGAAGAAAGAAAAGATTCACCTGTTCCTCCTATGTTCTAAAGTCTTAACCAAACCTTTCCTTTAATGTGTCATCTTTTCCAAGTGGTTGTAAATATTTTTATTCATGTTTGCAAGAACTTGTAACCGTGTCATTCGCTCGTGTCCGTGTTTATGATTCCATTGATTTTAGAACCAACAAAGGTCAATAAGAGATCATCTCCTGTAATTAAGGCATTTTATTATTAATAAAATTTGTCTTTCAAGGTTATTCTTTCCATTTTTGTGCCTATATATAATTTCTTATTTTATTGCATCATTCTAAATATACCTGGACCAACACCTGTTCCATAGTCCAAGACCACCCAAAATCAACTACCACGAGCACTCCATCCATTATTTCAGCCCAACACAAGCAACCGAAAACACGTGCACACATTTATACATAGACAAGACAAGTCGAATTCAACACTGAAAAACTAAGCACATACAGAGACAGTTTATGAGGAGGACAACTCGAGCCAGATGGCACTGAAAGTATTTGAGACAAAAGAACATCAGGACAAACCCTCATTAAAGAACTTGTCCCTACTTGACCCTAATCTCACAGCAAAATTTAAATTTCCCTACAAGTTTTCATCTGAATATCCCACATAAAAATTATCCAGAAACAGAAGCAACCATCACTGCCAACTCAAATCCGTTCAAGTTTCCCTTCTGGTCCTCCTGCGAGGAGCACTCACATCTTCCCTCTCATCCTCATCTCTCACGCCTTCCTTCTCATTCTCATCTTCCTTTTCTCCATTTTTTCCTTCATCTTCCGAGGTCTCTGCAGCCACTCCACTCTTTGTCTCCGCAGCACTGACCTGCAACCAACCACCACAATGATGGCATTAGGAAATCCCACAGTACGTAAGCTGCCCCAGAGAAAGGCAATTATAATGTGAGGTATTGAAACCATACCATTTGCTTTTTCCCACCAAAAAGGAGTCTTAAAAAGACAGTCAAGATAACCACCACCATGGAAACCAGGATGCCAATTGTTAGCTTAGGCTGTTTTTCACCTTTTACAATGAGATCCTGCAAAACAGACATGTACTCTCCCCATCATCGCAAATCTCCAACTCAAATTCGAAGATGCATACCATAGATAAATTTGTTTGCTTACATTGATCTTGGGTTTGTATGCTTCCAAGAAAGGAATGTCACCTATCTTGTATAAGAGATCAAAAACCTTCTTCTGCTAGAGCATTTTTCCATGAAAATTAGTCAATAACATTACAGGAAATCATATGATACAGAAGGAACTAGAACACAGATGGGATCAGAATTTTACCTGGAAGCCAGAAAGTCCACCCAATTGACCGGAAGCTTCTTCCTCAGCCTTCTGTTTTTCTTTCTCCACTTCAAACTTTGGTTTCCATGTTGTTTCTCTGTATGATCCTGCAACTTTCTCATCACTAGCTATCAAAATATTGTCAAACAAAATGCCATCTTGCATTGTCCAAATCTCAATGCCAATGGCAGCAATGGGCTCAAAATCAGGTTTGTCAAGCTCAAAGTAATCAGGGTTTGGGATCTCCTGCGGCTTCCAGATGCCTTTATAGTCCGGATTGTCAATTAGAGGGGCATGCCATTTTCCTTTGTAAGCTGGATTCCTCTTCATTGGCCTCTTCCATTCCCCACAACCCGGTGCCATCTCACACTTCGGGTTATCAATTTTTGGTGCTTCCCACTCACCATCCTCCTCATCATCCCAATCTTCAGGCTTTGCAGCATCAGGATCATCAATCTCCTCAGGCTCATCATCCAACCACCCTTCAGGCTTCACAGCTTCTTCATCTTCAATTTCCATTGGTGCATCCTCATCCCAATCATCTGGTTTCACTGCATCTGGATCTGAAATCTTTTCCCTCTCATCCCAATCCTCTGGCTTCTTGTCGTTTGGGTCAGGAATAGACTTGGCAGGTATCAGTGCAGGTTCAAAATCTTCAGCTGAGAAAAAGTTTGCTTTCTTCTTCTCCTCTCCATCTATCAAAATCCGCAGCTCATTATCAGGTTTCAAAATTGCAGTATACACATGGGAGAGTTTGTCAGAAGGCACAGAGGGTGGGTACTTGAGATGATGCTCCACATACTCCCCACTCTTGGGGTTCTTGTGCTTTATTATGAAGTGCACCTTATTGGTGGACCCACATTTGTCAGGTCCAAACATTATGGAGTATGGAGACTCATTATCAAATTCTTTTGGTTTCCAGCCAGCCTCTTGGGTTCGGAGGTATTTCAAGTATGCACCACCACATTCTAGCCCATTTTGGAACCGGACCTCAAACTGTAGGACAACAGTCCCATCCTTAAGGCTGACAATCTTGTCAAGTTCTTTCACAATTGCATACTTTCTAGCCTGTTCGCTGACAAGAAGCCCAAAATCCTCATGTCCCTCACTTGCAGAGTGCCTCCATACACCTACTCAAGAAGAATATCATGCAAATGTATACTTTGCAATTTAGAAAAGCCAATCACAAAATAGACACCAACACAACATTACAAAGCCTATGTCATGGAAAATATATCTGCATGCACAGAGGTAACAAACACAACTTGAAGCTTGCACTGAAAACAAGGATTTGCCAGTACAGAGTAATGTGAAAACATACGAATTCTAATTCATTCAAGATGAATCAATAAATAAGGACTTGCACTGAAAACAAGGATGTGCCAGTACAAAGTAATGTGCAAACATACGAATTCTAATTCATTCAAGATGGATCAATAAATAAGGACAAAACATGTTATGCTGCACCTTCATCACTGAAACTATCAGCAGTCACAGAAACATGTGTTGTGCCATTAAAGCATGAGTCGTGTTTGTAGCCAACGGTTGGCAAACTTTACAATTTTAGATAGACAAATTCACTAGAACAGATAGGGACACATCTTGTCCACTTGTAAGACTTTCTGACTGAAAATCCCACAAGGTAAGCAATGGAACTTTAATAACTCAAAACAGATACACATGCCCAACAAGCCAAAATGGTTTAAAACTCAGGACCAGACCGACCAAGTTCAACCAGAACCGGTCGCCAGGCCAGTCTGGTCAACCTCCCAGAACAAATAATACTTCAAACCAGGGTTGACCTGGCCAACCACCAGTTGGAACTGTCCAGTACCAATCTAACATGGGGGGTGGTCAACCCAATCTTAGCTTTAAAAAGAAATTGCATTGCTGAGAGTGCCGATGTGTGGACTTGAACACAAGACCTAAATTCACCAGCAGCTTACCACCGCATGAATTTCAGTTCTAAGTTCATTACGGAGTAAATAATATATGCAGTCCATCTCACTCATTGCTTTCCCTTGCACTAATAAGTTCATCTAACCTTTCTCCAAAAATTAATAATTTAATAAAACAATACACACACACACACACACGCTACATTTAAAAATAATATAATAAATTTCAAATAATATTTTATAAAAATAAGAAAAGTTGTTGAAATTTTATTTTTAGATGGCTGTTAGTGGTCTTATTTAGCTATAATACTAATATATGTGATTTGATTTTAACAAGCATCTTTAATATTTATATGGAATCAATGTAACATTATTTTCATAACAACATTATTAAATCTAATATCATACATATATATAAATAGTGTCCTGCTGACATCATCCATTCAACCACCATTTTGTTCCACCAGTTCGACCGACCCAGTGTCTTCCCTGAGTTGGTCACTGGTTTAAAATTTAAAACATGACAAATAGATTATATACATATTTTCTACCAGCATAAACAAGCATAAACGTGTACACCATAGACTAAGCAAGCATAAACTTACAACTTGACAACTGAAACCTTCGGAGGGCAACTAATATAATTTTAATAACTTAACGAGTAATATATATATACACACCCAACAAGGCAAATAAATAATATACATATTTTGTACCAGCATAAACATGAACATGTGCATTTTTTTAATTATACAAAAAGGAATATTAGAAAGAGAAGTTGCAATCTAAGGGCACAAGAAATCCACCCAAAAAAATAAAAACAGCAAAAACAAAAAAAAAATTAAAAAGTAAAAACATAACCAAGGAAACCCTGTTTCAATCCCTTTCCATCGTAATTCACTGAGCATTCTAAATTTGATTTGCTAGCTCCCTCCAACCCTTCTTTGCTTTGTACTAACATCCAACAAAGTGCACTTTGTTCCTCCAGCATCACACATTTTTAAATCCAATTTCTAAATCATCTCTTTTGCTTCTAAATCCTTCCTAGAAATCACCTCTGCAGGTATAGGTAGAATTCCATCGTTGCACTGCACTTTATTATCCAACCCATTCAAACAATGCTTTAAAAGACAAAGACGAAAGGCAAAGCGTTTTAACCCTTAAGAAGCAAGGCGTAAGCCTTAAGCCACTAGGGCATTAGCCTTTTGAGAATTTGTTTTAAGAAAAAAATATGTTAAATAAACTAAATATTTAAAAAAAATCACAAATATAATGTAAAAAAGAAAAATTAGATATACTTTGCAAACTACTTGTTCGCTATTCAAAAATTGATAACCTGAATACATGACATCAATCATGACAGAGATAGCTATACTGTTACAAAATTCAAACTATTATAATGATCTAAGATACAACTCTTAGTTATTTTGAAAAGGTTGAGGTTCAAGATTTTTAGAAATCACATCATATTATGACATCCTTTTATACAAACATGTAGTTAAAATTTTCTAACCAATCCTAACTTGAAAATCAAACACTCAAAACCCTAAAACCCTAAGAAGGCGCAAAAAGCGTGCCTTTTGCAAAAATGTACAAGCCTCGACATGTAATGTGTTAACCTTTTTGAAATTTGATATTTTAAATTGAGCCTCAAGGCATTTAGGCATGTCTTGCCTTGAGGGAGCCTCGATTGAGCCTTTTAAAACACTATTTTATAAAATAGAAACCCCCTCCAATCCCTCCAACAAGGCTGGATGAACATATGATAAGTCCACAAGATCATCACAAGAATGAGAAACATATCCATATTGTTCCTGAATCTCATCCAACAGCAAACCCCCATCACAATCAAACTCACTCATGCCATCACTATCATTATTTGAGAAATCTCCCCATTTCTCAACCTCCTATCCTTTGCTAACTCCATTACAACCTACATCCTTCATCTTAGCAAGTGCATCTTCCATGATACTCAACTCGCCTACAGAATCTCTCCTTAAACTTTTTAGCCCTATCTCACTGAAATGTTGTCTCTCTACTTTATCTAGTTTCCTCCTTTCCGCACCCATCACAGCATCCTTCTAACGAGTATACACCTTAGAACCCTTATATTTTTCAAAATTAAAATCTGAAACATCAAGATTTGTACCAGCCTCAAAGCCCACAAAAAAACCAAATCAACAACCAATTTGATGCTTTTGTTATTATCATCATTTTCTTCTTGAACTAATTTTAAACCAAGCTAAAATAATCCTGGTTACACACTGAAAAGGGGATTGGATTTCGTTAACTATCTGAATACCCACCTCCCCCTTATTTGGCTTCTGATTTTGGCCATGGAAGTGGATTTATTCCATGATAGGTATCGGACATGGGAAGAGCTAGGACACACCCCCCTTTTGAACTAAAGAAAGGCCCATAACATTATTATTATTCCAAGCTTATTCTATTGAATGGTCCAAATTTGTTAAGAAAGAAGCCCCGTCTTTCTCACATACCTAACCCAAATCCAAAATGAGAACCAGAAGCCACAAACCAACCTATGTACCCTCGTCTTCCCAATGGCAACCCTAGCTGCCTTCACAACACTTGCAATGACCATTGCAACCCTATGCACTTTCACCTTATGGATGTTCTCCTCTGAACAAGAAGCAATGTTATATACAATCGTCACTCAGAATTCCTTCAATTGCGAATCTCCCCCACACTTATGAACATGTGCATCATAAGAAAGCATGTAAGGCTTTTGCATTAAAGCTTAACAATGGAGGGTAGGAACCAAGTCGCCATGATTTAGATCAGCCCCATACAAGAGCACCACATTATTAACAAATAACAAGTGCATTTTTTAATCAAACAAGGTAACTATAAAAAGGCAAGTACCCAACCTGTTGGTCATTTTCCAAAGCAAAACAATTAAATAATAATCCAATACAACAACCACCTGACCCCACCTAGTGGGACTTAAGGCGTGGTTTGTTGTTGTTGTCTGTTTCTTGTTTTTTTTTTTAATAATGAGAAGGTACGATCTATGGGGGCAAGGAGTCTGCTAGATAACAATGAAATACTATCAAAGAGAAAAAGAAAAATGAAAGAAAGCAAAACACTCAAGATCACAAAATTAACCTAGACTAAATTAACCAAGGAGACCCCTCTTCAAACTCGTTCCATCATAATTGATCGAGCTCTTCAAATTCACTAACTCTCTTCAACCCTTCATCTTTTGACTTTTGCCACAGCCCAATTGCACTTCATTTCCTCTAAAATCAATCAACTTTAAATCCATTTATCCAAGAGAAACTGAGCTTCTACCTCCACTAATATAGGAAAAATTCCATCCCTATGCAATAAACTATTAACCAGTCCATCATTTTAAAAAATAGATACTCCCTTTAAACCTTCTAGTGCGGGAGGATGAACGTAAGATAAATCCACAAATTCATTAAAAAAAAAATCAGAAACAAACCATATTATAATATTGTCACTTTCTGAATCTGGAAAACCCCCTCCCCCAAAAAAAAAAATTCTGTATCACTTTTCCTTGCCCCATTGCTACCCCCAATTTCCTTCTTTGCATGAGAGTCTTCCATTATGCTAAATTCCCCTTTAGAATATCTCTTTAATATCTTTGGCATTGATTTACCAGATTTTTCTCACTTATCACCAAACACCTACCTCATCTCCACACCCATATGAGCTGCCTTCCTACGAACATAAACCTTGTTGCCCTCACATTTTTTAGAAATTGGACAAAAAACATCAAAATTTCCCTCCAAGACAGCTTCCAATTTTTTACCCTTTTCCCGCCTACCTTTTAATCCTTCTTCGACACTAATCTCATCTTTAACATCACAATCTTGTTCCAAAACTAACCTGCTACTATTCTGAATTTGTTCCTAAGCTTAATCATTTCAATTTGTATCCTGGAGAGTTGGAACCTATGAAAGAAGTCCATTATCAAAAGGTCAAAAGTCCTCCTTCCCACTTATCAACTCCTAAATACTAGGAATGGTAATTTGGGGCTGCCCATTATTGGGATCCAACAAATACCTGAATCGTCTTGTTCATTCAGCACAGAACCCAGAGATGTGGTCTTCCCTCAATCTCCATATTACTGCCCACATCAGACTTTCCTAAACATTGGGCCTACTCAAATGATTGCCCCAGTTTAGACAAGAGACACGTACCTCCTTTTGCAATTTTTTGGGCCAAGTCCAACACAAGGAAAAAACCACCCAGCCCACTCTTCTTCATGATCTCCTCCCAAAAACAACCCAAGCTGCCTCAGAGAGATGCACCACTCCCCCTGGAATCCTAGCTTCCTTCACATTCTGGTCAATTGATTCTGGTTGGTTAGTGCTGGAACCTGTCTTCGAGAACCCATAATCCTTCTTCTGTATCCTCCACACCTATAGCACTGCTCCTCTTCCGACCTCCCTATCCTGATTTCAGATCGATCTTGACTTCTGCAACCTTCGCCCTCGCCCTCCTCTATTTTACCTTCCCGCCGCACTTCAACTCCACAATCTGGGATGAGAAGAACCATCTGCAACTACACTTCCAAAATCATTCTGAAATTCCTTAGCCAACTTGCTGAATTCTCTCACAAAGTGACGCCACCCCTCACTCTTTGAGCCACCGGGAATAAATACTGAAAATTTCTTACCTTCCCACCCCAACCCTAACTCCAAAAAATTCCCCACCTTCATCCACCTAATAGACAGCCAATACTGTGTAACACCCTTGCACATACATCAAAATCCCGTCCATCTGACTGAAAACTGAAAATCCATCAGCAAACCAGGATGCAGACTCTATTGAAAATCTAACCTCTAACCAACCTGTTTTGGACATCATTATTCTCAAACACAAGCACAGATGAAACCCCCCCTGCCCTTGTCCAAGTGCGGATCAAAGGATTTTCCCTTGATCTGTAACATTCGATTCAACATACCCTACAGCAGTAAGCTTCATAGCAGTGTATCAGATTGTTTCGCAAGAGAAGAAGAGAGAGAAATCAAAAGATCCCTGACCTTCCCGCTCTGAGCCCCACAAATGACCTTCAAAAGAAGAAGCTTTGACCTTACAAGGGCTTTTACGAATATGAAGCTACGAACTTGCAGTCTTGCACGCAGTAGGTTTCCACTACCTTCTAAAGAGCTTATTGCTAGGAAGTACCAGAGCCAAGGAATCAAAGAAAAATCTTCCTCCGATGATCGCTGCTTCTGGTCTATCTCTTCTGTGGCAACTCCTTTGGCTATCGAAGCAGCACTGGCTACCTTCGAAGCCCTAGGAAGATTCATGCGAGAAGGAGGGTAAGCTGTCTCGCAAGGGAGAGAGCCCAGGAGTACTGCTAGGCCAGCCTGGTATTATTAATTTAAAACTCATTCAAATAAAAATTAGTTTGTTTGTTTGTTTTTGTACAATAACTAAGCCTAAAATCCCACCCGATCTTACTCTTCCTCCTACAATCTCAAACATTACCCTCTCACTGGAGAATTGTTTCAATTGCATTGCAAATACTCAAGACCATCTTATCCACCCTTCCTTTAAAACTTATTAAGTTTGTTTGTTTGTTGTTGTTTTTTTGTTGTACAACAACTAAGTCCAAAACCCCACCAGGTCTACTCTTCCTCCTACAAATCTCTAACATTACTGTCACTGGAGATATGTTGCAAATGCCCAAGACCAACCCACCCACCCTTCAAACTTATCTTTTAGAACTGCTATGTCTAGCTTAGCACAGAGATGTTTTTCTTCACTTTATCTTGAGAGTTATACCACTCTGATGTAGGACGCAACAGCAGAACAGAGTGAGAGGATTGAGGGAGAGAGACAGAGATAGAAGAAGAGAAGAAGGACAACAAGAGATAAACTATAGCAGGGCAGAATACAGGGTTAGATGCAGAACAGGGAGAGACTGAAAGAGATAACAGGACAGAAAATAGGACATAACAGAGAGGAGAAGCGAAAGGAAAAGGACGAAGGGAGGAGGAAGAAGAAAATTCGAGGGAGGGCAGAGAGAATGGAGGTGAGAGAGAGAGAGAGAAAGGCTGCTGTGAAAGAGCTGCTTAACTTTACATAATAAGCCAATATTTATGGCCATCTAAGAAACAGTAAAGATAAAACTACAAAAAAAAAAGAAAGAGAACAGACACATACACACACACACATATATATATATATATAATAACTCCAAAAAAATCAAAAATTACAAAATAACCACACAGTATTAAAATTACTCAAATAAATCAATATCCCAAAACCAATATAAAATCCCTAATTTTTTAAATCTACGCCTTTTATAGAACTGTTTAGAAGGCAACAAAAAGCAGTCCCCTCTCCCACGCTCATCCATTATAGCTTACCAAGAGAAAAACAATTTCTCTCAACATTTCATATCAGTAAGTCTGGGTAAAAAATATTGGTTAAGCCAACAAGATAATTAAAAAATGCACAGTTCAACAGAAAAACAGAATGATCTACAAACATTAGGTTCTCAATATCACATTAGGATTTAAACTACTATTTTGTAACTTAAATCATTCTTCACTTTCATATTCAATAGAATTATAGTCTAATACTCAAATCATTCTTCACTTCTATATTCAATAGAATTATAGTCTAATGATGCTTTATGGCCTTCACATCATTCAGGATTTATTGCCTCAATAATGACTAAGAAGCTTGGGCTGATGACATTAAAAGGATTAGTACAGTGAAATAGTAAAAGATGTGATTCAAAAACCTAACAGGCAGACTATCTCTATGTTGTTCCTGGTCATGAGTTGATGACAAATAATCAAGTTTCTTTTTAATGCAAGTGATGAAATTCCATATCATTAAACCATGATTGCCCATATTTTTTAATGCAAGTCACATGTCAATTTACTTTAAAAAATTCAATAAAATCATGATTCATTAATCAATAGCAGCAAACTTCTTTGATAAGTATATTAAACAGATGAGTATAACACAAGTAAATTTGTTTTCTTTGATAAGCTTAAAAAATATAATTTCTAAATTTACTTAGTAATACGATTGTGAAATATCTATACAGATGCTAGCCACTTAAAAAGGATAAACTTCATTAACATTTTTATTTCAGTGTCGCTTCAACTCAAAAAAAAAAAACTTAAAAACAAAGTACACGTCCAAGTCATTGGTTTCATTAATTTTCCCTGGATGATCTTTCCTAATCTGCAGATTCAAGAACATGTGCAGTCAAATATGTCATCCTGGGATCCGAATGTTTAAAGAGTTTGTAACATTAAAAAATAACTGCAAAAGAAGGGGTGTGAAGGAGAAAATAGAAAAGGAGTTGATCAGTGCGAGCATTTTATTTTATAATAATAAATTTGCAAAAAAGTACTAGCTAACAAATGTGTATAAAGAGTACGTAGATTTTAGAATAAATATATCATTAAACATTTAAAAATCATGAAACCTTATGTGACCACTAAAGCACAATCAAGAAATATTACGTAACAATTATTACATACAAGCCATGAAGCAGTCTATAGAAGTCCTTGCAAAATCATACACTAGACACTTGAAATCATTGATTGCAGCAACAGCAACAACAAACAAAGCCCTTAAATCCCACTAGATGGGATTGGCTACATGAATCCTCTTCCACAAATTTACACAAACATGGGCAAATTCTTCTGACAATTTATGGGCTATTAAATCCTCACTCACTATCTCATTCCAAGTTATTTTAGATATATCTCTACCACTTCTACAACCACTAACAATAACTAGCTCACTCCGCCTCACTAATGCACTATTTGGCCTAAATTGCACATGCCCAAACCATCTGAGCTGCCCCTCCCTAATCTTCTACACGCGCTATTGCTAACTTATCTGCAAATATATTTCGTTGTTTGCACAAGATAAGAACTTTATTGCTCAGGGAAAAACAAAAGAATACAACAGGAGCAGCACTCTCACAGCAGGGACTGAAACCAGAGAAACCTAACTACTACCATGAATGCTCAAGGAAAATTAATTTTAGTCTAAGTTTTACATCGTGAGCAATTTTCCAAAATAATCTCTTCAGCATTGAAACTCCACTTGTAAGTTGTGATGCATCTCGCACACAGCCGTTCCCAAGCCCGAGTAAAGGAGGAGGGTTGCATTAGGTAGCAAACAACCAGCATAAAACATGTCATATCATCATGATATGAATCCTTCACGATTATCCACTGGGGAATCCCCTATGAGCGACGCATTGCACCTCTACCACTTGGGTGTAGCAAAAAGTGGGCTAGGTTGTCGCCCTCATCATCTTAGCGCCTGAGTATGGTGTCAAATATGCAAGGGTTCCCCTATCATTATGAACGTGGACAGATAAAGAAGTTAGTTCAAGAGACTAGGATTAGATTAGCAACTTGGAAATAGGGACATTTAAGGGTAAAAGCATGGAAATTGTGGGGATAATGGTTAGAAGAAAAATTAATGTAATCTGTCTTCAAGAAACTAAGTGGGTGGGAGAGAAAGCTAGAGAGATTGAAAGATCAGGATTTAAACTTTGGTACACTGTAAAAGAAAACATAAGAATAGGGTAGGAATTATTGTAGACAAAAACTTAAAAGAAAACATTGTAGATGTCAAAAGATTAGGGGATAGAATTACAAAAATCAAGATGGTCTTAGGCCAAGAAATAATAAATATCATTAGTGCTTATGCCCCTCAAGTAGGCTTAGCAAATATCAAGGACTAAGAAAATATTCATAAGAGCAAATATAAATGGACATATTGGAAGGGAAAATAAAAGTTATGAGAGGATAACTGGAGGATATGTATATGGAGACAAAAATGAGCATAGGAAGATGATCTTAGACTTTGTCATGTCATATGATTTTATTACAATGAGTACTTGCTTCAAGAAGAGAGAAGAACATTTAATAACCTTGAAAAATTGACAAAATAAAAGTCAAATAGATTTTTTCTAAACTAAGAGGGTAGATCATTTATCGTGTAAAGATTGTAAAGTTATACTAGGTGAAAGCTTAACCACACAACATATAGTTTTAGTGTTAGATATATGTATTAAAATATGGAAGAGAAAAGATAAAATAAACCAATGTAAGAGAACTAGGTGGTGGAACCTAAAGGGTGAAAATATAATAAAATTTAAAGATAAAATGATTAGAGATTGCAATTGGGCTATAAAGGATGTGTAGACACAACACTCTTCGGAATAGGATAGCTAGCTCTATTTTAAAAGATAGCAAAACAGATTTTAGGTGAATCAAGCAGAAGATTTTCGAATAGCAAAGAAAGTTGGTAGTGGGATCGAGCTATCAAAAAAGTTGTAAAAAGAACAAGAAAAAAAAATTAGTATAAAACATGGCAAAAATATAGAAGCATGGAAAACATTGAAAAGCATAAAGGGGCAAGAAAAGATGCAAAGAAGGCCTTTAGTGAAGCTAAATATAGATCAATTAATAATTTTTATGCTAAATTAGACACAAAAGAGGGGGAAAGAGACATATTTAATAAGCTATTCAATGAAAATCAAGTAGAAGACTTAAACTTAGAATTGATAAATGAGGAAAAGACTAAAAATATAAGATTTATTCACAAGATTAGAGTTAACAAAGTTAAGTTTGCTCTAGAAAATATGAAAAATGGAAAAGTTATAAGTTCGGATAACATCCCAATTGAAGTTTGGAAATTGTTAGGTGATAATGGAATTATATGGTTAACTAATTTATTTAACACAATTATAAAATTAAGAAAATGTCGGACAAATGGAGAAAAAACACTTTAATACCTATATACAAAAATAAAGAAGATATTCAAAATTGTAATAACTATCGTGGAATTATACTTATGATTCATACAATGAAACTGTGAGAAAGGGTAATTGAACAAAGATTAAGGCTAGAAACAAAGGTCACGGAAAATCAATTTGGTTTTATGCCTGAGAGATCTACTATTAAAGCTATTGTTCTTTTAAGCAGGTTAATAAAAAAGTTTTGAGGTAAAAGAGAAACTTACATATGGTATTTATTGACTTAGAGGAAGCATATGATAAAGAACCTAGGGTAGTTTTGTGGTGGGTTTTAGAAAAAAGGTTGTATGTAGTAGGTACACTGATGTCCTTAAGGATACGTATGATAGAGTAATTACTAGTGTTAGGACTATAAGTATAGAGACTAGAGAATTTCCAATTACAATAAGTGTATATCAAGGATCTACTTTGAGGCCTTATCTTTTTGCTTTAGTGATGGATGAACCAACTAGGAGCATCCAAAATGAGGTTCCATGATATATGTTGTTTGCAGATAATATTGTTTTGATGATGAAGAAATCAATAGCACTAGTAGATTTCAATAAGTTGGATCTATTATGCAAGCTGAAAGAGAATTAAAGAAGATGTAATACATGGAGTTAAAACAGGTTGGGTAAAACGGAGAAGTGCTTCGAGTGTACTTTGTGCTTGCAAAATACCCTTAAAATTAAAAGGTCAGTTTTATAAAACAACTATAAGACCACCTATGCTCTATGGATTAGAATGTTAGTCGACTAAGAAACAACATATTCAAAAAGTAAAAGTTGCCGAGATAAGAATGGTTAGATGGATGAGTGGTTTAGCATTAAAAGATAAATTAAGAAATGAGCATATTCATGATAAGTTAGGCATAGGTCCTGTAGAAGATAAGGGAGGGACAACTTAAATGGCTTGGGCACTTGCAACATATAGTGCACCAATTAAGAAGAGTGAATTCGTTACTGTGAGAGGCAGTAGAAGGGATAGAAGTAGATCTAAAATAACTCGCAATGCGAGAGTAAGAATTTAATAGCCCTAAATTTGTCAAAGGAAATTGTCCATGATCACATAAATTGGCAAAATGGGCTCATGTAGCCAAACCCACCAAGTGGGACTTAAAGCTTGTTGTGGTTGTTGTTGTTGTTGTCTCTTCAGCACTGACAGAACTTTGGGCATAGATCACCAAGTTTCTTAGCCTCCAAACAAGGTAGATATCTGCAGCCTAGACTAGTCTACCACACATATGTTCATTCCTTCTTTTAAAAAAAAACAAAAAAAAAACAAAACAAACATACATTCATACCACTCATCCACCTTAACACTCATTTCAACAACTTTTACTTTTTGGATATGTTGTTTCTTAGTTTTTCAATATTCTGATCTATATAGCATTGCTAGTCTTATAGTCGTCCTATAAAACTTCCCTTTTAAATTTAAGGATATTTTACAATCACACAACACGCCTTAAGCACTTCTTCATTTTATCCACCTTGCTTTAAGTCTATTTATAACATCTTCTTCGATTTCTCCTTCGATTTGCATAATAAATCCAAGATATCTAAATCTAGTAATACTATTAATTTTTTGACCATCATAATTTTTTCTCCAATATTCCTCCTACCATGACTAAAATTACATTATATATTCATCTTATTTCTACTTATCCTAAAACCTCTAGAGTAGACCTAGAAAAATGGATAAAAATTCACTAATTCAAATCAAATCCAATCTTCTTAAACCAACTCATATCAAAATTGTTGTTAAACAAGTCAAAAATGGTTTTAAAAAAGCTTACCCATTGTTAAACAAGTCCAGTCAATTCAATTTGACAACGATCCACTAATTCATTGAGAAAAGGGCTTTAACCTATTTACTATTCACACTTTTCCCAATACCCACTACCTAACTACGCCAATTTCCAAGTCCATTTGCAGCTTGCAAAGGACCAAAAATCAAAGACCAACCCTCCCAATCCATACTTCCCAATTACCCTCCCAATCCATACTTCCCAATTACCCACTTCCTAAATAGCAGTTCAATATCATCATTATAGGACTTTTATGCCATACAATATGCCAAAAGTAGCCACAATTTGGACACACGTTCCCAACTCCCACAGTGCAGTGGCGCATCCCGCACAATCGGCTATTCACGTTCATGCACTTGATTTTTTCTTGATTCTAAAATGTTTGAACATTGAACTTCAATCATCCATTCATGTAATTGGTTACTAAATGTATTGCAATTAACCAAATTATAAATTAAAACACAACTTTATTTATTAAGTTGCAAAATGAATTACTCATTAGTAGATTAAAAAATTGTTGTTAGGATGGCGAATGGATTATCTTACCTAAGCCGCCATCAATCCATCACTTAATTGAGTCAATTATGAATTGTCATTTGTTCATCCGATTACCCACCTAATCCACCACAGATTATCCAATCTAATCCACTTTGCCAATTCTACACTACATTCTAAAGCTTCTCTCCGTAATTCTAACCTAGATTCTACTCCACCCTAATTTCCCGATCAAGGCAATATCACCTGCAAACAATATACACCATGGAACCTCATTTTTTATACTCTAGTAAGTTTATCCATCAAAAATGCAAAAAGATAAAGAGTGTGAATCTTGGCGTACACATATTGTGCATGGAAATTCCCTAAACTCTCCATTTATAGTTCTAGCACTAGCTACTCTATTGTGCATATCCTTAATGACATCAATATACTCATACATATCTTTTTTTTGCTCTAAATCCCACCAAAGAATTTCTCTAGGTGATATTAAAAACCAAATGCAAGTACCTCTTCTTTTTCCTAAACTTTTCCATTACTATTCTTAAAAGATATATTTACACTCAATCTCCTAAGCATAAAACCTATTTGATTTTTTGAGACCCTGTTTCTAGCCTTTTTTGTCATTGTTCAACTACCATTTCCCGTAGTTTCATTGTATGTCTCTATATATAGGAATTAAAGTGATTTTACTCTTCATCTAGCAATTTTTTTTTAGTTTTTATAATTGCGTTAAATAAATTAGTTAACCAAATAATTTTATCATCACCTAAGCATTTCCAAACTTCAATTGGGATGTCATTTGATCCTATAACTTTTCCATTTTTTATCTTTTGTAATGCAAACTTAACTTCATTAACTCTAATTTTGCGAATAAATCTCAACTAGTAGCTTTTGCCTCATTTGTGGTTCAAGTTTAAGCCTTCTACTTGGTTTTCATTAAATAGCTATTTTAAAGTAACTTCCCCATCTTTTTTAAAGTAACCAAGACACTATCATCCTCATTTTTTATACATTTTACATTCCCCAAGTCCTTGCTCGTTCTTCCTCTAGTTCAGTAAATTTAAATATGTCACTTTACCCTTCTTTTGTATCTAACCTAGCATATAAATTATTTTATGCTCTATGTTTAGCTTCACTAACAAACTTTTTTTGCATCTTTTCTGACCTCTTTATACTATTCAAAGTTTTCTATGTTTCTACATCTTTTTTTTCATAGAAGACAAATTTTATTAAAACTAAGAAGCATAGTAACATGATGGAGGGCAGGAGACAGGAGTCCTCACTGGATAAAAAAAGATACAAAAAATCTATGAAAAAAAATCTAAAAGAAACAAAAAAAAGGATACAAGTATCAATCACAAGAGAGCCGCCCTCAATATCTCACGAGGTCGGTTAGCGATAATCTCCAAAAATCCAAGAGAGTTTGCCTAAGGGCTGCAAGGGAAGTCACTGTATCCCAAAGTAACCCTAAGCAAGTTGAGCAACCTTTAAAACTCCTAGCATTCCTCTCAATCCACAAGGTCCAAAGGATGGCAAAGACAGCCGCAAATCAAGGAGCTCTTCCATTTCTATTCTTTCCAAAACACTTGAAATTGACCTATAACAAGTCGCCCAATAATGCACAAAAAGATGGGCATTTGTTGTGCTACTTACACAACAGATGAAGAGCACATTAGGACTGAAAAATTTATGCGGCTTTCTCCTCTGAAGCACAACATGCGCACTAATACTTTCCAAGATCACAATTCAGTCAAATGCTCAAATCTTCCCAATTATCTTAGTCCTCCAAAGACTGTGATTCCAAGGAAAAAGGGTGGGGGAAGGAGGCTTTAAAAGGTGAGAGAGAAAGGATTCAGAAGTGAACGTACCTGAGGAATCACCCTGCCACACTCTCCCGTCGTCATGAATAGTAGGGACATGATGGTCCAAAAGAGAAAGAAGGATAGAGAGCTCTTTGGAATTTTGCAAAATTGCCCTCAAGAAGAAGCAAGGTATCGTCACCAAACCAAAGGGGAAAGATCTTCACTTCCTCCTTGCCCAAATTCAAACCTCTAGTAACTCCCCTACCCTGATTGTTGAGAAGCATCCTACCAAGGGTTCAACAACTAGGGAGAACAAGAATGGGAGAGTGGATCCCCTTGTCTAATACCCCTACCCCTAAAGGCCCTACTAAACCCCTCTTTAGGTTAACCACTGACGACAACAAAGAGATGAGTAACAAGTATCCTATTTCGTTGATTGTTGATCTGTTTGATCAGCTGAGTCATGTCAAGTATTTCACTAAACCCGACTTGAGGTCGACTACTATTCGGTGAGAATTGCTTATGAGGATGAGCTGAAGACAACTTGTGTGACACGGTATGGGACATATGAATTCTTGGCGATGACATTCGGGTTGACAAATGCGCCCGCGACATTCTATACCTTGATGAAGTCCTGGATGATATTGTTGTCTATAGTTCTACTCTAGAAGAACATAAAGAGCATCTGCGAAAGGTGTTCGACAGGCTGAAGGAGAACAGTCTGTATGTAAAGAAAGAGAAGTGTTCTTTAGCTCAGCAGAGCATCAAATTCCTTGATCATGTGATTGAGCAAGGTCATATCAGGATGGATATGGAGAAGGTGAGAACAATTCAAGAATGGAAGATCCCAACGACGGTGAAGGAGTAGCGTTCCTTTCTTGGTCTTGCCAACTATTACAGGAAGTTCGTAGAGGGGTACTCGAGGAGAACTACACCTTTAACAGAACTACTGAAGAAGGGTCAGGGGTGGAACTAGATAGAGACGTGTCAAGAAGCCTTTGATGACTTGAAGGATGTTATGATGAGAGATCCAATACTTGCTCCTCCAGACATCATGAAGCCCTTTGAGGTGCAAACAGATGCATCAAACTACGCCTTTGGAGGAGTCTTGTTACAGTAGGGACATCCTTTTGTGTATAAGAGCCATAAGCTTAGTGAAGCAGAACGGAAGTACGCAGCTCAGGAGAAGGAGATGCTAGCGGTGATACATTGTCTCCGTGTGTGGCGACATTACATACTTTGGTCAAGATTTGTGGTGAAAACGGATAACTCTAGTGTTAGTCACTTCTTCACACAACCAAAGTTGACACCAAGCAAGGTCGGTGGCAAGAATTATTGGCAAAATTTGATTTCTCATTTGAGCACAAGGTGGGGCGCCTGAACCAAGTTGTTGACACACTAAGCAGGAAGGCCGAGCTAGCGGCCTTGCAGATGCTAACACACTTGACCATGAGTATCGTCACCACGACGATGCGGAAGCGCGTCAAAGAGAATTTAGCCAAAGATCCAGTTGCGCAGAACCTTAATAAGTTGACTGAAGAGGGGAAAGCACACCTATTTTGGATGGAAGACGAATTGCTAATGACCCATGGTAGCCGGCTCTTTGTGCCACAAGCTAGAGATCCAAGGAAGACACTATTGAGAGAGTGTCATGATACCATGTAGGTCGGACATCCAGGATGGCAGTGCACTTTGGCATTACTGAGGCAGAGGTATTATTGGCCGCACATGCGTGATGATATGGTTGATTATACCTGGAGTTGTCTCACGTGCCAACAAGACAAGGTGGAGTGGAAGAAGATTGCAGGGCTGCTGGAGCCCCTACTTGTACCAACCAATACCATCCAAACCGTGGGAAAGTGTCTCACTGGACTTCATCATCAACCTGCTCAGAGTGGGAGATGCAAGGTCAATACTTGTGGTTATAGATAGGTTTTCGAAGTACGATACGTTTATACCCGCACCAAAGTATTGTTCAACAGAGGAGACGGCACAACCATTCTCTAAGAATATTGTAAAGTATTGGGGCGTTCCCCAAGATATTGTTTGTGATCGAAACTCAAGATTCACCGGTAACTTCTGGACAGAACTTTTCAGAATCCTTGGTTCACAACTTGACATCTCTTCGAGCTACCATCCACAAACATATGGACAGACGGAGAGATTCAACGGGCTACTAGAAGAGTACTTGCGCCATTTGGTCAACGCCAACCAGAAGAATTGGATGCAACTACTTGATGTGGCCCAGTTCTATTTCAAAGCCCAAAAGAGCTCAACAACCAAAAAGAGTCTTTTTAAGCTTGTTACAGGCCAGTAGCCGCTGTTGTCTCACACAGTGGACGAGCCATTCAGAGGAAATAGTTCTAAAGCGTACATCTTTACCAAAGAATGGAGACAAAATGCAACCCGAGTCTACCTGGAGAAAGCTTCTAAGCAGATGAAAAAGTGAGCATATCAGGGAAGAACATCACAGCACTTCCACATAGGTGACTTGGTGCCTGTTAAGCTCAATCCTGAACAGATCACGTCACTATGAGTACGAGATAAGAGACTACTTCGTAAATATTAAGGACCAACCCCCATCTTGGTCCAAGTCGGGAAGGCCACTTACAAAATTGACCCTCCAGCTTGGATGAAAGTGCATCCTGTGTTTCACGTCAACTGCCTTGACCCATTCAACGCTGACACCGAAGATCCAAGCAGAAGTTAGTCAACCAAAGCAAAATTGAAGACAATGCAACCCGACAGACGAGAAGTTGAAGACATCCTTGCAGACAGAGAGTTCACATCCTCAAGGAAGAAGCAATGGGAGTTCTTAATGAAGTGGAAATGCCTTGGCGACAAAGAAATCAGTTGGGTTTATGCGCAGATATGCAACCGTTCGTAGACAAAATTAAAGTATACCTAGCGTCAAAGTCTACGAGGACGCCAACCGCATAAATGGGGGAGCGTCGTCATGAGTCGAGCTTGTTTAGGGCATTATGCTTGCCTGTGATTGCTTGCCTCGTGCGTTTGGGATGAGTTTTCATCATGTAAATACTAGGGTAGGGTTGTTTTTCTTTCCCTAGGCTAAAACAGGGAGTATGACTACCTGGTCCTATTGATGTTTCCTAGTGCCAAAGTGAAAATAACATAGAAAGTTCTTTAGGGGAGGGTGAGTGTTCATCAACTTGTAAAACTCACTAGGTATTGTCAACGTGTTTAGCCTACTTGCCTCCCTCGCTAGACACACATTCTTAACGGAGGTGTTGATAATGAATTACGTTGCTTGAATGTTTACTGCTTAAGTGTCATTGCTTCCGCTTATATTTGCTTGAATGACAATGAAAGTGTTTTGTTGATGAATTTGTGGTAAACGCTAGGCTGGCTAGTTAAACAAGAGGGCTTTAGCTAGCGTCGCACGGTATATTCACAAAGGTGTGAAATATTCAACCCGTGACACCTTAAACTACATTACATTATGAACATGCCCCTAAAATACACAAATGCCACAAACAAGCCCCCAAATCCATATAATGCTATACTAATTAAACTAAACACGTAATCAAATACTAGTCTACTACTAAACCCAACAACCCTCGATCCAATTCTTCTAAGTATTCTCCAACAAGGATCTTCCCAAGGTCTTGCTTGTTGTCCTACATCAACTCTTCCCCAGTTAGGGAAAAAAAATCGACCTAAAATTTTGAAATGTTGAAGGATCATAATTAAGAAGCAAACTTGGATTATTCGAAATTCAGCACTTTTGAGTGATACAAGAAACCACAATTCTTTGCCAACACCATAGACTTGAATTGAGAGTTGCCACTGATAAACACATCAAGAATGACAAACTCAACAACAGGAAAGTTTGAAGGAATTTGGATGTCTTCAAACACATACATTTTCTTCCTTGCAATTTCTTCAAGTTGAGTAACTCTAACAGATTCTTTGTTTTGGTCGGGTAGTAGTGCAGGCTTCAAGATGATATTCTTACCATTATAGTGAAAGACGTGTGTTATAATGTCCTTGAGTCACACCCAAATCATCCAATCAAGGAGAATCAAGAAGTACATAGCCAATCTTCATAGGTATAATATCACACCAAAACATTATCAAAATAATCACCGATTTGGATAGGAACAAAAACATCTTTCATAAACATGTAAGGTAGTATTATCAATCCAAGACAACTCATAAGGCTCTAAGTGAGAGGTTCTGAATGAAGTTGCATACGAGTGACTCCATTTGTAGAAACCATATTCGTAGGACATCAACCATCAATGATAATTTTGCAATCATTTCCTCCAAAACTTGATAAAGGTGTGGAAAAGCTTGAAAATGTGCCCTAGATACAATAATCCTTTGTCCAATAATTTGTCACCATATTGCTAGATTTGTACATATACTCACTGCAACTATGTATCAGCAAAGTCCTTAACACAATTTGGCCACAATTCTCATTCTATACATGTAAACGACAACTCACTCTCGATTATAAAAAACTATCTTCAACTCACCTTTAATCTTGAGTAGTGCATAGAAATGAAACAAATTCATTTAAAGAACCCACAAATTACCAAAATAAAACCTGATTTTTTATGCTGCCAGCAACAATTTCTTGCTTTTCCTAGCAAATTATTGAGCTTGCTTACAAAATATTGTATCCACAAGCAAAATAGCTTGTTACAGATCAAAATAGAAACAAAACCCGAAATATCGTGGCTAGAACCGATTTCTGGCGATTCTCGCAGCAGCAGGAGAGTCTGGCAGAATCTCACTTGCAGTCGCTGGCACGTGGGAAGCGTGCACCGCCAACAAGGATCGTTTGATGATGCTTTTCTAGGAGGTGGTAGATCGAAGGATGGTGAATCAAATGGTAATGGTGAGGGTCAACCAACTCCAGCAAGGGTGAATTTTGAAGGGGTCAGCTAAAGGAAAATTTCAAGTGGTGCGTAAGGTTTCACAGCTGGTCAGATGTCAAATTTGTTTAGAACTGATTTTCATTTTTTTTCTTCACTAATATTTTAGGGCAAAGAAGAATTAGAGAGAGAATGAAGGGAGACAAACAAAGAGAAAAGACAAGAAGGAAGAAGCAGCAGCAAAGAGGGAATGGAAGTTGCAGAACTATGGGGAGAATGAAGAAAGAAGAAAAGGAGGAAGAAGACGAGTGAAAGGGAAATATGTCGGAGTTGAAATGGAAGAATGAGATTGCGTTCAGGCTCTAATACCAAATGAGTAGGGGTAGCAGCAAGGTTCTATAGCTATGGAAGAGATTACAAGAAATTGAAGAAAGAAAGGTAGGGGAAGGGGGAAGAGAGGAGATACAAAGGGAAACTCATGTTCACTTTAATTAATTCAGCATCAACTGCTTACAACAAGGCTTTCACACACTATTTATAAGAAAGCTCTAAACACATGAAATTACACACATACCCCTAAAACTGCATTAGGTTACAAACATTTCCCTAGAAAACAGAAATACTACAAACAATGAAACAAGGCCTTTATGTGCCGCATCGTACAACCAAAACTCATTTTTGTACCCACTTTAGGATGTTCCGATTTCTTCTAAAACATTACAACGTGCTCACGAGTAAGGAGAACACTTGCCCCATAAAACATTCACATGTGCAATAATATGTGAGAGAGAGAGAGAGAGAGGGCACTTTAATTACACACCACACGAGTGTCCTGGTTTGGTGTGCTTATCTTTAAAGAGCATGAATAAGAAAACCACAACCACATACAAACCTATGCTTGTACTGTTATACCCAATTTAGTTGTCCTTCAATCCATGGTTTTAAATCCTAGTAGTGGGTAGCGTAACCTAACCGTAACAGGAAGCGGGAGTAGCAGATGTTGCATAACAGAATGCAGGTGTAACGGCCTTAAATTTTTTTCAAGCACGCACAACCTTCGTAGTGGCCTTTACGTAACAATTGCAGTCCATAACAACTGCTACAGCCGTGATTTTTCTTCCCACCAATTTTGTGGTGCGTAACAGTATCGGTAACCCAAAAAACCGTTACATAACAGCGTTACGTAACAGTCGAGGCCGTTATTTGAACCCATGCTTCAATCGCATTATGGGGGTTCAATTAAGGACCATCCTGCCCACAATTGGCTCTGTTGAGTACTGAAATATGCAACTTATTCGTGTTTAAACTATAGAACTATGAGCCTGAAAAAAGACTGAATATTGATTTATCCTCTTTTGCTGGCATCATCATGGACATAGATACATGTGGCTGTGCACTTTTATTTTGCAGGAGGGCTTTATAGGAAGCACATTAAGGAAACAAAAAAAAAATGAATATTTGAGTGACCATCAATAAGCAGAATTCCAGATTGCAGAAATCAAAATAAAAAATGGTAAACAGTAAAGTATCCAAAAGAAAAAAGGAAATCAGCCAGCAACTATGATCCTTTATTTGGTACAAGATTCCAAAAACTTAATTGAAACTTTGAAATTCGTAATAACTCGTGCTAACTTGCAGCAAAAACAGCGACGGGAATATTTTCGTAGCAGTAGACAGGATAGCTTAAGAACAAAAACTTAACAGCGTTCAACAAATCTAAAAATAATCAATATTGGTTAAATGAAATCGCACCTTTATAGTCATCTTTCTCAGACGCAGTCCACCTCCCCTCAAATGACTCATCGAAGGACTCGTAAAATATCTAGTTCGGCAAAACCAAAAGATATGTAATTCGTAACCCAGAGACAATTTTTTCATTAAAGCAGAAATATGGTCTTCAAACAGCATAGAAATTTGGAAATGAACAAAAGCAAGTATGTTTTTTAAAGTATCGAGTATTTTTACCGGATCTGAAGCGCAGATCTGGAAAGCAACGCAACCAATCAGCACCAAAATCAACTGCAGATGGATCCGCCTCCCCTCCATGATTTCAAAACCCTAATTTTAATCAGTTAAACCAAATTATCAAACCCCGGACATCACACCACACAGATGAAATCACAAGAACCAGAGATATAACAACAAATTTACTTAAAACAGAAAAGTAATTGATGATTCGAGTTGAAATTTTAAAGAAGAAACGAACGGCTTCTAACCGGGAAATCGCTCAGTCGATGCTCGATTATCGACAGATGACCCCAATACAGGATGTTCACTCTGAGTTGGTGCTTCGAAGCCCTATTTATGCGCCTTTTTTCTTTTTTTCACAAAATAGAAATTACGAGTGGAAATGTGTAGCTGCTTACGCCACCTTTTTACTGGCAGGCGGCAATTCACTGTAGTCAAAAAAAAAAAAAAAAACATTTTTTTTTCTTTTGCTGTGGAAAATTTTCGGTGCGCTTGCTAGATTTTCAATTCAAGGTGTTTTCTGGTTTTGTTCCCTTTTAAGAAATATTTGAGAGGCATATTTAATTGTGAAGAATGTTTTTATTATTTATTTTTTTATTTTTAAAAAATTTATAAAATTTAAATTTTTATAAAAATTTAACTCACTTAATGTCTAAATTTTTTCACACACAGCCGGTCTCAAGCCCAAGTAAAGGAGGAGGGTTGCGTTAGGTAGCTGACAGCTAGCATAAAATTTGTCAGATCACTATAATATGAATCCTTACCTAATATTTGTTGGGGCGTCCCCTACGAGCAACACGTTGCAAGGGTAAGTTAAGTCGTCCCCCCGAAGCGACACGCCATGTCGATGCCCAAGTACAGTATCAAATATGTGAGGGTTCCTGCATCATTCTGAACGTGAGCAGGTAAATACGTTAGTTCGGGAAATTATGATTAGATTAGCAATTTTGAATATAGGGACACTTACAGGAAAAAGCATGGAAATTGTGAATACAATGATCAGAAAAAGGATTAATATAATTTGTCTTCAAGAAACTAAGTGGGTGGGGAAGTAAGTTAGAGAAATTGATAAATCAGAATTTAAACCTTGGTACATTAGAAAAGAAAAACATAAGAATAGAGTAAGCGTTATTATAGGCGAAAACTTAAAAGATAGCGTTGTGAATGTAACTAGAGTAGGAGATTTTTTTTTTTTCCAAAGAAGGGCGGCACCTTTATTTATTTATTAATATACCCTCACTTTTGGCGGAAGATTACCGTGGTTACAAAATAAGCAATGAGAGATTACAATAGAAAAAAAAAAAAAAAAAACTTTAAAGGACTCCCAAAAACAACACCAATAACCAACCAAAACCGGGCTACAAATCCAAACAAAACAAAATAAGGACCTACAAACCAATAAAAACACCCCACGCAACAAAACAAACAAACGAAAAAAAAACCTCGTATAAGCATAAACCAATACCAACAAGAAATCAGCTAAACATGTCTCTTATAAGTCGTATCCATTTTCTCCAATTTATACAAACCATTGATAACTCTAGGAAGTTGACTACTTATGTTCTTCAAGTCGGCTTGGCAAAAAATCTTAAGAGATAATTTTTGGAAGATATGGATAGTATTATACAAGGCAGACTAGGGATAGAGAAAATATTTATAGGAGGAGATTTGAATTGACACATTGGAAGAGATAATAAAAATTATGAGATGATACATAGAGGATATGGATATAAAAACAAAAATGAGTCTAGGGGAATGATTTAAACTTCGCTATGTCATATGATTTTAGTATAACGAATATTTGCTTTAAGAAGAGGAAAGAACACTTAATAACATTTAAAAGTGGACAAAATAGAAGTCAAATAAATTTTTTTTCTAACTAGGAAGGTTGATCGTTTATCATGTAAGGAATGTAAAGTTATTCTGCGTGAAAGCCTGGCCACACAACATAGAGTCGTAGTGTTAGATATATGTATAAAAAAATGGAAGAAAAATGATAAAATAAACCAATGTAAGAGAACTAGATGGTGGAACCTAAAAGGACAAAATATAATAAAATTTAAAAACAAAATGATCAAAAATGGAAATTGGACCATAGAGGATGGGTGTAGCACCCCCAATAATAATCCATAGTAATTAAAAATAATGACATCATCATGCTATTTATGATACCACACATGCCATATCTATGGACCCAGTGGGGTCTCAAGTAATACCATCCTATAATAATTTAAACAAACAAACAACAGAAGCAAAGTATACTGTTACTACCATTCATACTAAAGTACTACCTCTCAACCTTAATATCAACATCTCCCTAAAAACATATTACAACCCTGAGTAACCATAAACCACTAGATATAACCAAAACTGTGTCCCAGAACTACTCACTGTCAGCTAGCTCATCTAGGTCTCGCCTCGGAGCTCCTAGACTCAATTTTCCGTTGGTCCTAAAAAAATTGATATGTTTGCTGGGGTGAGACACTTCTTAGTAAGGTGAAATAAATTATTATCAGTGTGTGGCCGATTTGAGTTCTAATGTAATCAGACACCTCACTTAATTTACTTTAACTGACAAATATGGCATTTGTATAATCTAACTCACACCTCGATAATCTAAAAAAGTCGTCCACAAAACGTCGGTAGTACCCTACCAAACCCAGAAAGCTTTTGACCTCCTGAACATTTCCTAGTCTCACCTAATTCACCATGCTTCTATTTTACTCAGATCTACTAATATGCCATCCCCGGTGTAAAGACCCGAAAACTTAAAATGATTAAAATAATTAGGAATAAATAAAATTAATTAACTAATTAAAATTATTAACCAATTAATTAGTTAAACATTATTAAATTGATGTATTAAATAAATAAATAAATAAAAATAGTATGAAGAAAAAAAATGAATTGAAATAAGATATATACATATACATGTAAGTTATAATAATATATATATATATATATATATATGTTTATAAAATAAGGATATAATATTATGACGTTATAATATAATATATTATATCATATACAGTATGTCAATCTAGATACTTATCATCCAGATTGAATTGGAAATATCAAAACAGAGAAAGGGTTTCACGCCTCTCAAGCTTTCTGTCTCTCTCACTTCCTGTGTCTCCGTCCTTCTCTGTCTTCATCTCTTCTCTTCTCAATTTCTTGATGGGTTTGCAGCGGATCGAAAAACGGAAGGTGTCGTTAGATTCCTAACTCTGCCATCGACATTTCCACTATAGTAGATTTGTCATGGGAACGACTTAGGCACTACTCCTGGGGAAAGGTAATTTTTCCCCATTTTTCCAATTTCACTTTAAATATGCGGTTAAATAGACGATTGGGTACCACCACGTGGTCCTAATCACGGTTGTCGTCATGTTAACGTAGGTAAACTTCCAATTGGGGTTTTCTAAGTCCCACTCCAAAGCGAGAGTGAGATTTAGAAAATTCGATAAATTAGTTATATTTGCGAGTATAATTATTTATTTGGAAATTAAGGCCCTAGGAAATATCTAAATAGTATTTTATTTATAAATAATTTAATGGAACTAGGGTTTTTGAATTAAGGTCCAGGTGAGCGCCGCGGGCATCTGTGTGAGATTCCTGTCGGTGTAGTTTGAGAATTCAGGTAAGGAAAAATTATATATTAAATCAAAATTTATAAATTAAAGTTAATAATTTACGTTATATTATATGTATATTTTGGTGTGAATTATTAAAATGCCAACCATGTAAAACTATGATTTCTGAGTCTAGGACCACTTATTTAGTTATGTATTTGTGGAAATAAACTAAAGAAAGTGGAAGGAATTTTCTGAATAATTATGTAAGAAATGGAAATTGTATTTTCAGTAATTAAATGCTAAATGTGGGTTGACCTATTTTATAGGAATATGTATGAATTTTACTGTTAAATTGTATGACATGAAATTCTGTGCAAATATATGTTAAATGTATGAGATGCAAGTTAAGTAAGTAAAGCATTGAGAATAAAATATGAAATGGACTATGTTGCTTGTGTATGTTAAATGCAACCATGTAAACGTAAGACAACTGAAAGACGGTCATGTTAGCAGATCTAGCACACTTCTGTGTAGACTAACTGATGACAGCTAAAAGGAGCTATAGACTAATTGATGATGGCTAAAGACCAGCTGTAATACGAAGGAAAGAAAGGAAAATGTTATGAAATGACAATAAAATGACATGGTATAAAATGACAAATGTAAATGATCTAATGATGAAGAATTACGTAAAAGGAAATACAATGCAATGTTTAAGTTATGAACATGAATGGATATGTATGATTAAATAAAGACAGAAAGAATGATGTATTATGATATTAGAACTATTTATGTATGTAGAACATGTTACGGTTGGGCGAGACAAACTCTTTGCCTAAGGGCTTGCTGAGAAAGGCGAGTGCACTAGTGACTTTAGATGTGGCAATAGCTGCATAACGTACTAGGGCAGAGGGAACCTACTTGTATGGGCGGGTGGATTTCTCTATCCTTAGGGCCTTTGTCGATAAGCTATTGTTGAACTGTGTGAGTATGAGATCAATCTAACACTTGAGGGCTTACTGAGTAAGGTGAGTGCCCTGGTATGCTTTAGTTGTAACCCTAGGGTTGCCTGAGTATTAGAGTAGAGGGGTGCTACTTGTTTGGGCGGGTAATCACCCCTATCCTTGGGTAATCTCGTGAGTTAAACATTTGCATATGATTGGTAGGTTTAGAGAATGATTTCAGAAATTATGTTAACGATTTTCAAATGTTAAATATTATGTTGTTATATAAACTCATGTTGATCACACACTATTTTAATATATTGTTTCTTCCCTTCCTGAGATGTGTCTCACTCGAATATGATGATTTCTTTTAAGGACATCCTCGAGGTCAAACTTAGAGAGCTCGAGGGTATTTAGCCATTTTTAGGAACATAAAGATAAAGGGTATATGTTTGTTAATACTTGGGGATGTATATATTTCATGTTTTATGTCGTTATGTGTTAAGTCTGTTAAGAACAGAATGGTTGTGAACATACTGAAATGTTTGGAGATTTGTGTATTTATAAACATGCAAGTGTTGGTTGGATATTGTGAAATTTAGATAAGGTTAGTAAACTCTGGTATTACGAACTTATGGTACTATAGGATTATGTTGTATGGAGATTTTGTTTATGTTTTTCGCTGCGTATATGTTAACTTATGGATTATCAGGGATTTTATCAAGTATAACGCACCGAACCCGGGTTTAAGGGTTCGGGCCGTTACATTGGTCCGGTGAAGCAGCCTCCTTACCTATAAGGCCGACACTAACTGTGGTGGGGCGCACACATGCGATCCCACAAATTTGAATTCCTGCTCACCCAAGGGTTTGAAAATTACTTCTTTCTAATAACAGTCAATGCTAGCGTAATTAGCTGCCAATCAGTCCATGCCCAATATCACATCAAACCCCTGTAGGTCTAATATCATGAGATCAACTGGTAACACTTTTTCCTGAATGCACACTCGAAAGTTTTTCAGTACCTTCTTACACCTTACTATAGATCCAGTCGGCGTGGCTGCATATAACTCAACATCTAGCAACTGTGCCTCGACCCAGATAATTTAGCATATCTAGACGACACAAAAGAATGGATGGCACCTGTATCAAATAAAACAACAATTTTATATGGTAAAGCAGTAAAAATACTTGTCATGACGTCTGTGGCGGCCTCAGTGTCTCCCGACGTCAAAGCATAAACCCTCACCGGGATTGCATTCCTCTGCTGGCCGCCACCCTTAGGTGCCTGATTATATCTTTGGATCTGTCTAGGGGCTGGTGCTTTGTTCAATGGCCAATGACAATCCCGCGCTATATGTTCGGGTCTACCACAACTATAACAAACATTATTCCCCAATCGGCATGCTTTTGTATGTCTTATACCACAATAGGGCAAATAGGGTATGCATGCTCGCCCCAATACCTATGATCTCCCATCTCCTATCTCTGAGCTTTGTCAAATCTATCTCCCCTCCAATGGCCTCATTTATAACTCGCCTGAAATTCCGGAGGCACAGGCCTCTTCCTTTGACTCGGGGTCCCCACATCTCTCTAGCTTGGTACTCCTACATTTTTCTGCTTGCTCTCCTTCACCGTTGTGGCCCTGTCGATAAGTTCAGAGAAGTTCTACAGCTTTAGAACTGTCACCTGTTTATGAATTTCCTACATCAAACCCCTCTCAAACATCCTTGCCTTCTTACTTTCATATGGGACAACATAGGGGGCAAAGTGTGACAATTCAATGAACTTTGTCACATATTGTTGTACTGTGAGATTTCCTTGGGTTAAATTTAGAAATTCTACCACTTTAGCCTCTCTGATAGTGGTAGAAAAATTTTTGTCAAAAAATACCTCCCTGAAGTGGCTCAAAGTCATAGCCACTGGTACACGTCTCTGCTCCTTTAATAATTTTGTAGTCGTCCACCACCTCTCGGCCTCGCATGTCAACTTGTACGTGGCATAGAGGACTTTATGCTCATCGGTATAGTGGAGCACCGTCAATATTTTTTCCATCTCCTACATCCAGTTTTCAACCACTATAGAATCGGCCCCTCCTGAGAACGCTGGAGGATTCATCTTCGTGAACTTTTCAATAGCACAACCCGATATGTTAATGGTTCTCCTTGCTCTCTAGATGTAATAACTCGGGAAAAAAATTTTAAAAAATTAATAAATTAAAATTATTGATCAATTAATTAGTTTAACATTATTCAATTAATGTGTTAAATAAACAAATAAAGGAAATAGAAAAAAAAAGTAAATTAAAATTATTTATTAGTAATTAATTAGTTAAACATTATTAAACTAATTAATTAAATAAATAAATAAAAGAAATAGTAAAAAATTTAATTAATTGGAATAAATATATATATAAAATATTAATATAATATAAGTTTTATATATATATATATATATATATATATATATATATATATATATATATATATACAAAACTTAACTTGTGAGGAAATTGGAAAGCAAACAAAAAAAAAAAAGAAAAAGAAAGAAGGAAGCCTGAAGCTTCCTAAATTGCAGAGAGAGTCTGTGCTCTCTCTCGTCTCCGCCTCTCTTTCTCTCTCCTCGATTCGTCGGCCTAACGAGCACCAATCAGAAAATGGAAGGTGTTGTTGGATTCCTAACTCCACCACCGACATTTCTATTGGAGCGGATTTATCGTGGGAGCGGTGTAGGCACCACTCCTAGGAAAAGGTATATTTCTCCTAATTTCTTAATTTCTTATTAAAATTTGTCATTAAATCGACGATCAGGCACCATCACGGGGTCCTAGTCGTGATTGTCGTCATTTTGACATAAGTAAAGTTCCAATTGGGGTTTTCTAAACCTCACTCCAAAGCGAGAGTGGGATTTGAAAAATTTGGTAATTTGACTATATTTAAGAGTATATTTATTTATTTAGAATTTAAGGGCCTATGAAATATTAAAATAATATTTTATTAAGGATTAATTTAATGGAATTAAGATTTTTTATTCAGGGTCCGGGTGAGCGCCGCAGGTATTTTTCAGGGTCCCTGTTGGCGTAATTCAAGAAATCGGGTAAGGGGAAATTATATATTAAATCAGATTTTATGAAATTAAAGGTAATAATTTATGTTATATGATATGTAGGTTTTGATGTGAATTATTAAAATATCAACCATGTAAAGTTCTGATTTCTAAGCCTAAGACCACTTATTTAGTTATGTATTTGTGGAAATGAACTAAAGAAAGTGAAAGGAATTTTTTGGATAATTATGTAAGAATTGGAAGTTGTATTTTCAGTAATTAAATGTTAAATGTGGGTTGACCTATTTTACAAGAATATGTATGAATTTTTATTGCTAAATTGTGTGGCATAAGATTCTGTGCAAATATATGTTAAATGTATGAGATGCAGGCTAAGTAAGTAAAGTACTGAGAATAAAATATGATATGGACAATGTTGCCTGTGTATGTTAAATGTAACCATGTAAATGTAAGATAACTGAAAGACAGTTATGTTAGTAGATTCTAGCGCATTTCTATGTAGACTAACTGATGACAGTTAAAAGGAGTTGTGTTAGTAGATTATAGCGCATTTCTATGTGAACTAACTGATGACAGCTAAAAGGAGCTGTGTTAGTAGATTCTAGCACATTTCTATGTGGACTAACTGATGATGGCTAAAGACCAGCTGTAGTACGAAAAAATGAAATGAAAACGTTATTCAATGAAATGACAATGGAATTATCATGGAATGAAATGACAAATGTGAATGATGTAAATGGGAAAGAGTCACTTAAAGTGAAATGAAATGCAATGTTTAAGTTATGAACATGAACAGATATGTATGAATAAATAATGATAGAAAGGAATAATGTATTATGATATTAGAAGTATCTATGTATATAGAACGTGATGTGATTGGGCAGGGCGTACTCTTCGCCTAAGGGCTTGCTGAGAAAGGCGAGTGTACTAGTAGCTTCAGATGTGGTAGTAGCTGCATAACGTACTAGGGCAGAGGGAACCTACTTGTATAGGCGGGTAGATTTCCCTATCCTTAGGGTCTTTGCCAGTAAGCTATTGTTGAACGGTGTGAGTACGAAATTAATCTAACACTTGAGGGTTTACTGAGTAAGGTGAGTGCCCTGGTATGCTTCAGTTGTGACCTTCGGGTTGCCTAAGTATCAGAACATAGGGGTGCTACTTGTATGGATGAGTAATCACCCCTATCCTTGGGTAATCTCGTGGGTTAAATCTTTTGCATGTGATTGATTAGGTTCAGAAAATGATTTCAGTGTTATGTTAATGATTTGAAAAATATTATTAAAATGATATTTATATACCTCATATTAGTCACACGTTATTTTAATATATTGTTTATTCCCTTACTAAGATGTGTCTCACCTGAATATGAATTTATCTTTTTCAAGATTTCCTTAAGATCGAGCTTTGAAAGCTCGACTTTTTTATAGCATTATTGAGAAATAGAAAAAGAAAAGGGTATATTTCTATGTTAATTTTGGGGAATGTAAATATTTATGTTTTATGTCTTAATATTTTAAGGCTGTTGAGTAAGGAATGATTGTGAAAATACTGAAATGTTTTGAGAGTTATGTAGATTTATGAAAATGCAGGTTATTATGGACTATAGTTAGAATTAGTAAACTCTGGTATTATGTTATATGAACATTATGTTTATATTTTTCGATGCGTATATATTGATTTATGGATTATTAGGGATTTTATCAGGTATAACGCGCAGAACCCGGGTTTAAGGGTTCGGGGTGTTACACTGGAGTTATGTGCAATCTCAGTCATAATTTGCTAAGCCACACTACGCAGAACTGCATCTGAATCTCCACCACCCTCACTAGAGGGGCATACACCATCATCTCCACTAGCGTGAGCACTTCTACTCCCAGGGTCTATCCTGCAATAAGATAAACATAGTCTGAGGACCCTATCTACACAACATAACCAACCTAATTATCTAACTGAAATTTTATATCCTCAACTAATCTATCATCCTTACTCTCAATTTAAGACTCAGTCCAATAATTAAGAAACACAACCCTGACCATATTTTACTATGGCTTTCTTGAAATTGTCACCTTAAGAAAGACACTAAAAACATTACGGAAATCCTGCTTCCTGATCATGGAACAAAACCCTAAACACTCATCTTAATTCCCCTAACATTGACTCACTATATTCCTGGTCTATTCCTATACTCTGGTATTGTTTTCGCTGCACACTATATGTGACGCTCCGATTTTCGTACATTTTTTCTAACCAATAATAAATAAATATTCACTCGTCAACAACAACATTCATAAATCGGTCACGTCAACAACCCTATTACCATTCATATGACTAGACCCGCATTAGGTACCAGGTAAAAAATTATTTCATTTACACAACCTAATAGCGGAAGATAATACATACTTCACCACCAGAATACAATACCCAGAGTATTAATATACATATACAAACACATTACCATCCCATACTAAAAAACAACTCAACTCTAAGGGAATTACACCTCCCCTAGTCCAAAAACTCACCCTGTATGTCAGGGTCTCAGCTCCTTAAGGTCACGGAGCTCTATCACCTGGCCTATCCCTATTCCCTGAAAAGTTTAGATAATTTGGGTGAGACACATCTTAGTAAGAAAGAATAAATTATTTACAGTGTGTGGTCATATCAATTCAGTTATAACACACTTTACTTTTCAAATCAACATTGCATTTGAGAAAAATACACTCATAAATATATTCTTATAATCATATAGATATACCACGCAAGCTTTTATAAGTTTTAAAACCATTTTTCAAATTCAATCATTTCCAATATATATTTACCTGCAAAATTCTTAAGAATAAGGAAGATAACCCGCCCATACAGGTAGCTTCCCTTTGCCCTAACACGTTATGCAACTAGGCATGATCACATCTGATACCTATCAGGGCACTTACCTTACTCAGTAAGCCCTCAGGCGAAGAATTTTACTTCTCTTCAATTGTTTATATTATTAACTCACACAAATCCATTTCTCAATTTATCATTCTCTATTTCTCAATTACCATTATTTCTTTCATTTCTCATTTTAGCCAATTTTATCATTCTTTCACTTTCCATTTCCATTTTACTATCCGGCTTATGAGTATCCTTGGTATCAAATACCAACATCGTGTCTGTAACTCATGGCCACCTTGAGAATCTTTCTTTTCACGCTATACTTCCCCCCATGGTCAAGTTTGTGCGACCCGAAAGCTGGACTTAACCGCGGTTGGCCGACCTGATTAGATCAAAATATCATATCGCATTTATAGTACGACTGGCCGGCCTATAGCCCTGATCCAGACTCAAGGGGCACAAAAACTCTACAAAATGGCTCAGTCGACTGTCACGCCATACACTCCAAGAGTCCGTGTGGTTGCACTACACCACTAGCAACGGTACCGTGCTCAATATCACAACCTATCATCAGGGTTTCCATAACCATCCATCAGGGTTTACTACCACATACCCGCAATCATTATGCGTATTGACATTTCATCAATCATATTACAATTCTATTTTGCAGTATTCATATTTCTCATTTTCACATTTCAGTATTTCCATATCAATATACATCATTATTCTCGTATCAGTATATCTTAATTCATCTCAATATAAATGTTCTCTTCGTTTTCTGTGCACATTTCATCATCTCATAATAGCATATATCGTGTTTCACATATTTCAACATTTCTCAAAATACCCATATCAGTAACTTGCAAAATCTCATTTTTCATTCAAATCATTTATACTCATATATAAATATCATATTTCATTATTTTCCACTAATCACATCAATAATTCTCATTTCAATATTTTCTCATAAATTACTTATCGTTATATTTCACATATTTCAATATACATCATATGCCACACATTTTTCATCTAATATTCATAATATATTAATTTTACACTCCAAAATATCACAATTTAATATTACTCAAATGCTACACAATTTATCTGATATTTATATCATAATAAATTCCAGACAAAATACCATATGCTCATTTTCACATATTAATTCAAATAGTAGCTCTGAAAATATTGTTATAATTTATTCCCCTTACCTGGCTTACTAAGAGTCTCATTAACACCCAGATCCTATGCCTTCGGCGCCCGAAACTCAAATCCTGCAATTTGTATTTTTCCCCAGATTAATTAACTTATTTCCGCAAAAGAATACTCATATAATCTTCCCTAGGCTCCATGTACCCCAAATTAACATTTAAATTATTATTTAACATTTTCACTTAATTTTTTGAATTATGCCTGCGGGTCTCAAAATTACACCCGCAGCGCTCACGTGGACCCTAAATTACAAAAATTTGACTTCAACCCTAGATGCTCAATATTCTAACATTTCTAAATCAACACTAATTAATTAACAATTAGCCCCTTAATAACCCCCTTATCCTAAACTTGGGGTTATGCCTACGACGACCCCACAAGAATTCCGCTCCGCTAGTCTTGTAGAGAATTATCTCTAGATTCTCGTGGTGGTGTTCGATCGTCAAATAGACTTATATTTTGCAAGAAATTGAGAAAAAAAGGGAAATTAGCTTACCCTAGGAGATACGCCTACGTCGCTCCTACCACCAATCCGCTCAGATAGAAATGACGGCAGCGGAGAATGGAGTCCAGCGTTATCTTCTGATTTCTAATTGGGTGAGAATCCATCACAAAACTAAGGAGAGAGGACAAGAGAACGAGAGAAGAGAGAGAAGTTTAGAGGGGGGGCTGCTCCTGCATTCGCCTGAAGCTTCTTTGAAGCTTCAAGTGAATTGTTATATATATATATATATATATAAATATAATAATACTAATAATAATAAAAATAAAAATAATATATTTAGTTAATATTAATAATGATATATTTTATTAATAAATAAATAAATTTTAATTATTATTTTTTAAATAAATTTAATTAATTAATTATTATTATTTTTTTGGGAATCGCCCACTAATCTTGTATAATCATTTTTGGGGTTATTACATTCTCCCCTCCTTATAAAAATTTCGTCCTCGAAATTTGCTATTCGTCTGCTTCCCATCCTTAGAGAAAACACCTCTAATTTTATTATTTACCCTCACTTATGGCGGAGGAACACTGTTGTTACAAGGAGGGTTATGGGAGATCACAACTATTCAAAATTCTCCCAAAACTATTCACCTTTCAAAACTAAAAATTTTATCTATCATACGTGACACTATACAAATAAAAATACACAGTATTATTCCTTTTATTCTGACTGACTCAACTCTAAACTCCACTAAATAAGTGTGGGTATCTCGGGCACATTTGATCCTCCAGTTCCCAGGAAGCCTCCTCAATGACACAGTTGCGCCATAAAACTTTCACCAATGGAATCTTCTTCGTGCGTAACTCATGTTTCTTCCAGTCAAGAATCTGCACTGGCACTTCCTCATAAGCTAAAGTATCACCCAACTCCAGTGCTTCATAGCTTATCACATGGGAGGGGTCTGGGACGTATTTCCTTAGCATAGAAACGTGGAATACGTCATGAATCATAGACAGGACCGGTGGTAATGCCAACCAATAGGCAACTGGACCCACTCTTTTAAGAATCTCAAATGGCCCAATATACCTATGGCTCAATATACCTATGGCTCAGCTTACCCTTCCTCCCAAACCTCATAACTCCCTTCATCGGTGCCACCTTCAAGAACACGTGATCTTCTGCGTCAAACTCCAATTCTCGCCGACGAGTATTTACGTAACTCTTCTGTCGGTTCTGTGCTGTTCTGATCCTGTCTCTGATGAGTCTAACTTTATCCTAAGTCTGCTGTATCAGCTCTGGCCCCAATATCTGTCTCTCCCCGACCTCATCCCAATATAACGAGGATCGACACCTCCTACCATACAGCGCCTCATACGGTGCCATCTCAATGCTAGCCTGGTAGTTGTTGTTATACGCAAACTCAACCAGTAGCAAATACTGCATCCAATGACCTCCAAAGTCCAGCACACATGCTCGCAGCATATCCTCCAAAATCTGTATTGTCCCCTCCGTCTGCCCATCTATTTGAGGATGAAAAGTTGTGCTGAACGACAATTGAGAACCCATGGCCCCTTGCAGACTCTTCCAAAAATGAGATGTGAACCGTGGGTCTCTGTCTGAAAATATGGACAGTGGGACGCCGTGGAGCCTAACTACCTCTTAGATATATAACTCGGCCAATCTGTACATGGATTAGCTAACTCTGATATGCAAAAAGTGGGCAGTCTTTGTCAGTCGATCCACCACTACCCAGATAGTGTCCTATCCATGCAACACCGGCGCTAATCCTATGACGAAATCCATCGCTATATGCTCCCACTTCCACTCATAAATGTGGAGTGGCTGCAAAGATCTTGCCGGTCTCTAGTGCTCAGCCTTCACTTGCTGGGATGTCAAACACTAATCCACATACTGGGCTATCTCCTTCTTCATGTTGCTCGACCAAAAGGACTCTCGAAGATCCCTATACATTTTAGTGCTACCTGGATGTACAGTATAATGAGACCGATGTGCTTCCTCCATAATAACCTTCTTGATTTTAGGGTCAGTAGGAACGCATAACTTGGTACGAAACCTCGACGCTTAATCATCTGAGACGCTGAACTCTGTTTCCTGACCATCATGTACCTTCCCCATAAGCTCTTTTAGTTTTGCATCATTCCTCTGAGCTACTTTAATTCTCTCCTGTAGAGTTGGCTACAAAACCAAATCAGCAATAAACGCCTAGTGATCGCCCTCTACCAGCTCCACACCGAGCCTCTATAGATCCATCTGGATCGGATGCTGAATCCACACTGCAGACACAGATGAATCCACTAATTTTCGGCTCAAAGCATCAGTGACCATATTAGCCTTTCATGGGTGGTAGCTAGTAGTGTAGTCATAATTCTTTATTAGCTTCAGCCATCTCCTCTGCCTCATATTTAATTCCTTCCGCATGAAGAAATATTTTAAACTCTTATGGTCAGTAAATATCTCACACCTACCCCATATAGATAGTGCCTCCAAATCTTCAGCACGTAAACAACAGCTGTCAATTCTAGATCATGATTAGGGTAGTTCTTCTCGTATTCTTTCAACTGTCATGAGGTATATACTATCACTCTCCCTCGCTACATTAACACACATCTGAGCCCTTTATGGAACACATCACTGTAAACTACGAACCCCTCTTCTCCTAAAGGAATCGTCAACACAGGCGTAGTGATGAGTCGTTGTTTCAAATCCTAGAAGCTCTATTCACATTCATCAGACCATTCAAACTTCACTCCCTTCCTGGTCAATCTGGTCAATGGGTCTGACAGTCTAGAGAAGCCCTCAACAAACCTGCGGTAGTACCCATCCAATCTCAGGAAACTCCTGATCTCATGCACATTCTTTGGTTGTACCTAGTCTACTACCTCCTCAATCTTACTCGAATCAACAGAAATACCACCCCTGGATATAACGTGTCCAAGGAAGGTATCCTGTTCCAGCCAGAACTCGCACTTCTTGAGCTTTGCATATAGCTTCTTCTCTTGCAATACCTGAAGCACTACACTTAGATGCTCCTCATACTCCTCTGGGCTCTTCGAATACACTAGTATATCATCAATAAATACTACCACAAACTAATCCAAATACTGGTGAAAGACCCTGTTCATCAAATCCATAAACACTGCAAGAGCATTCGTTAACCTAAATGGCACAATTAGAAATTCAAAATGTCCATATCGTGTTCTAAATGCCGTCTTCGGAACATCTTTCATGCTGACTTTCACATGATGGTACCTGGAGCGTAAGTCTATCTTCGAAAAGATCTGTGTCCCTTGTAACTAGTCAAACAAATCATCGATACGCGGAAGCGAGTATTTATTCTTGATAGTTACTTTATTTATTTCCCGGTAGTCGATGCACAACCTCATCAACCCATCCTTTTTTCTCACAAACAAAACTGGTGCTCCCCAGGGCGACACATTGAGCCGAATAAACCCCATATCTAACAATTCCTGCAATTGTTCTTTCAATTCTTTCAGCTCTGCCGGTGTCATTCTATATAGCGCCTACAAAATCGGTGTTGTCCCCGAAACTAAATCAATAACGAACTTTACCTCACGATCAGGAGGTAGTCCCGGAAAATCCTCAGGGAATACATCAGGAAAATTCCTCACCACTGGGATATCCTTCACCCTTATCTCCCCTTCCAATACTGCCTTCACACAGGCTAAATATCCCAGACAGCCTTTTGATAGCAATCTATGTGCCTGAATAGCATATAGTAATTGAGGTGGGGTGCGCACACGTGATCCCATGAATCTGTACTCATGTCCCTCTGAAGGTTTGAATACTACCTTTCTCTGATGGCAATCAATGCTGGCATGATGGGAAGCTAGCCAGTCCATTCCCAAGATTACCTCAAACCCATACATATCTAGAACCACTAGATTAGCTGACAAAGACCTCCCCTGAATACCCACTGGACAGTCCCTAAGTACCTTTCTACATATCCTTACAGTCCCAGTCGGCATAGCAACAGACAAACTCATATCAAACTGTTGAGGTTCAAATCCACAACACTTAATATATTTTTGGGTGATAAAAGAATGAGTCGCCCCAGAATCAAACAAGACAGTAGCTTTAAATGACAGTATTGAAATAGTACCTGTCACCACATCTCTTGCCGCCTCAGCATCTCCCGGTGTCAGTGCATAAACTCGTACCAGAGCAGTATTCCTTTGCTGCCCACCTCGAGGTGCCTGATAGCCTCCTCTGTATGGTCGAGGAGCAGTCGCTACCACTGGAGGTTCCTGACAGTTCCTTGCAATATGCCCAGGCTAGTGGCACTGATAGCAGACAACTTCCCTCGCTCGGCACTCTCCTAGGTGCCTCCTCAAACATTTGGGACAAGGAGAGGGCATCTATCTGCCCTATACTGCTTGATCTCCTCCTCCCTGTCGCTGTCCCCCTCTGCTGTCATATCTCCTCCACGGCCCTCGATTGGACCCTGCATGAAAATCAAAAGGTGCGGGCCTCTTCCTCTAGCTCTATGCTGCTGCACCTCTCTGTAGGCCGCTCTCAATCATCTCAGCCCTATTTACTATCTTTGAGAAGGTCTGAGCTCAAAAACCTATGACCTGCTCATACAGGTTCTGCCTCAGGCCCTCCTCAAATTTCCTTACCTTCCTCTCCTCATCTGGCACCAAATACGGGGCGAACCGGGACAACTCAATAAATCTCGCTGCATATTGTTGTACCGTTAAAGGCCCCTGTGTCAGATACAGAAACTCTGATGCCATTGCACTCTGGGTCATAGCGGGAATGTAGTAACCGGGAAAAATAAAATTAAAAAAATAAAAATAAAAATAAAAATAAATTAATTAAATTAACAAGTAAAATGAATAGTATGATAAGGAATATATATATATATATATATATATATATATAAGTTATTAGGATATATATGTAATACATATAAGTTAAAAGTAATAATGATATATATATAATATGCAAGTTATCTTAAAGTGAGCTTCTCCAAGAAGCTTCGTTTAATTAATAGTTATCATGATATTAATATATATATATATATATATATATATATATATATATAATTGTATTAGGAAGCTTGCTTTAATTAATAGTTAGTATGATATTAATATATATATATATATATATATATATATATATATATACATAATAGTGCAAGCTTCTCCAAGAAGCTTGCTTTAATTTTGGAAGTGCTCTCTCTCTCTCTCTCTCTCTCTCTTCGATTTCGGGCCAGTTTTATACTGGATCGACAAACCGAAGCCACCACGACGCTCCTGGCAAAGTTCTCTGCAAATCTGCCGGAGCGGATCGTCAGGGAAACGAAGTTGGATTTCACCCCAAATCCAGGGTAAGACTTTATACTCAATGTTTGGATTTTTGACAGTTGAAGAAAGTGATATACGAATTGAAATATTAAAGTTTAATACTGGGAGTTTCCATTTCCAGGGATGTTGATTGGGAACGTTAGGAATCATCCCTAAGTTGAGGTAAGGTTTTTTAAGCCGAATTTGGCTTAGTGGTAGTTGTAGAAAATGTTGTGCATACGAAAATACTGAACTTTAATTCTGCGAGTTTTCGTTTCCAGGGTTGTTGAGTTGGGAACCCTACGAGTGCAGGGAAGATTTTCTTAGGGGCTTTGCAGGAGTCAAGTAAGGGGATAAACTAAGCTAGTTCTGTTTTGAGAAAATGCATGTATATATATGTAGCATCTGGTTTTAGGAAAAATAAATATATTTATATATATGATTTATATTTGGAGAATACTGTTTAAATGATGATATGTTGAATATGTGGAAAATTTGTTCAGTGTGGCATGAGTATAAAAATGTTGTAAAAAACTATTTTTTAGGAATGGGGATGATATGGATTTCTATGATGGAAAACCGGCGTACGGGCCGAGATATATATATGTGATTTGCCGGCATATGGACCATGCTATGTGGATATGTCTGCCGGTGTACGGGCCGTACTATGTGGATATGTTTGCTGGCATACGGGCCGTGCTATGTGGATGAGATTTGCTAGCGTATGGGCTGTGCTATGTGATTTGCCGGCGTACGGGCCGAGCTATGTGATTTACCAGCGTACGGGCCGTGCTATGTGATTTGCCGGCGTACGGGACGATAATTTTCATGATATATGTATATATGAAAAATGATATGCATGATTTGATAATTAATGATATGAGTTATCCATGTATCACGATTTTAGTATATGTATATGATATCAGAACCTGGTTGGCTTGGTCTAGGCTAGCACTTGCACGGTATCGTTGCTATGTGTCCATGGTCTTCGTGATCATGATATTTGTGTTAACGCCATTATACGGAGTGGTGTGAGATTGGATGGTTGATGTGGTTATTTTCAAGAAGTGTGCTGTTATCGCCCCTGGTGTACGGACCAGTCTGGGTAGACCCATCGGACCTACAGACTACTGTTTGACTTGACAGTGGTCGGCCAACCATTGTCAGGTCCCACCTTCGGGCCAAACAATCCAGTCATGTGGGGGTAATACATGACAACAGCCAACTAACCTACTAGGATTGTTTTAAGTTATTATTATGATATGAGATGAGATATGCTTATGAAATGCGATATGTTCTGCCATGTTTTGATATACATATGTTTTCCCAGATTTGATAAACAGTACTGAATATGATATGTAAGGTATATGTAGAACACTGTATACTCATGTTGCCACACACTAGTATTAGTTTATTTCCCTTACTGAGAGGTGTCTCACAAGGAAGATTACCCGCCCATACAGGCAGCTTCCCTATGCCTTAATACGTTATGCAGCCAGGTATGGCCACATCTGATACCTATCAGGGCACTCACCTTACTTAGTAAGCCATCAGGTGGAGAGTTTCACTTCGCTTCAATTGTTTATATTATTAACTCACACAAATCCATTTCTCAATTTATCATTCTCTATTTCTTAATTACCATTATTTCTTTCACTTCTCATTGTTAGAATTGGTGTATTCCCAAGAGGGGGGGTGAATTGGAAATTTAAAATTTATCACCTAGGTTGAACTGGATAAACAGCAGTATATACACAACCTAGGGTCTGCCTATTCAATTTCCAAACGCGTAGATAAGTATAATGTGAAATTTAAGTCATACGCATCATTCACCCATAACATACATGTGCGGTAAATATAAAGTGCGGAAATATAAATGAACACACGATATGTTATCGGGGTTCGGCCAACCGTGCCTACGTCCCCGCCTCAAGCTCGCAAGCTAGAGGGTTCCACTAATAGCTCACTTAAGGGTGGAGCGGCACCGTTTACAACTAGGTCAAATTAACACAGGGTTGACCTCAACCTTAACCAGGTCAAATTAACACAGGGCTGACCTCAACCTTAATCAGGTCAAATTAACACAGGGCTGACCTCAACCTTAACCAGGTCAATTAGCGGGACTGACCTCAACCTATACGCCTTAACAGGACGATGCACCTAGCTTTCCTAACCGGGTCTAAGCTAATCCGGGACTATTCCAGGGCTAGTCTCCCTCTTCAGGCCCGTGCCTGGAAATACAATCAAGGTGTATTACAATGAACTGGTACAGTGATTGTGCTTTTAAGTAAAGCAGATATGTACCCAAATTCGCACAATTACAAACACCACAGTATGATTCAATATGTAAGCTCAATGTGGTCTAAGATGTCAACTCTCAAATAGATTTACTATCGTTGTAATGAGTACGTGAGAGTGCAAACCTAAATGATCTTTGTATCACAGGCTATTCAATCTAAGTGTTCAAACAAAGATATTATCCAAACTTCATATATTTCAATCAACAAGTTTTCTCAATATATATATATGTATATGAAGCTCTAGCAATGTATAAGTTTGGTTTGCAAAAGGAGTTTAATCTTTGTATTCAACTATGGATATAAATCAATGAATATTGCAACAAAGATTTTTCTCACACAAACAAATATCTCTTTAAAGCTTTATCAAGACAAAGCACGCTAGATATTTGAATGTATTTTGAAAATGTTTTGCTACCAAAAACAAATACAATCTTCTTAAGATGTTGCAATGAAGGTGCAAATCTTAGAAGATCTATCAAAGTCTTCTTAGGATAGACTTATTAACAAAGTCTCCTAAGAATACTTAGGTTTAGCTCTCAATGAAAATAAATCAATCTAATATGAATGGGAGAGCAAACCTATTAAATATAAACACTCAATCGACTTACAGAGGATTTAAGAGATCGAAGAAGGTAAGCATGAGTGAATGGGGATTGGATATGAATATTATAGGATTTGGGATTTTCAGAGAATTTCTCTTAATCAATATTTTTAATCCCATACTAATTATCCCAAATGAGGGGGTATTTATAGACAACCCTTGAAATATAACCGTTGGGGACCTATTGGGAATAATTAGGAAAGTTTAATGACCTTTCAAATATTTTAACCCTGCTTAAACCATTTAATCGCGGTAAAAAAAAAGGGCAACCCGAGAGGTCCGGTCGACCAAAAGTAGCTCGGTCGACCGGCACTCAAGTAGCTCGGTCGACCGAGGGCATTTTGCACTAAGGGATCGGTCGACCGGGCAGGGGCGATTTTTCAATTTTCCGAGGTTCGGTCGACCGGACACTTTTTGAACTACATGGCTCGGTCGACCGGAAAGGGAAATTTCCCAAACTTCCGAGGTTCGGTCGACCGGGGGACTTTTGAACTGAAATGCTCGGTCGACCAGACCGCTGGGAATTCTCCCAAGACCCTTCGGTCGACCAGGTAGTTGGAGTACAAGAGTGGTCGGTCGACCGGGAGGTCAAACGGTTGACTCCCAGGTGGTTCGGTCGACCGAGGTCAAATGACCTATAAGGGCTCGGTCGACAGGGCCAGGGTCAAATAGTTGACCCGGACCGGTTTCGGTCGACCGGGTCAATTTGAACTGTTTGGCTCGGTCGACCGAAAGTGCACCAAGTGTGCATTTCGGTCCCGAATTGACCCAACTCAATCAATTTCAAGTGCCTAATAAACATATGTGCATATGTGTGTGTCCTAAAGCCACTTGGGGTCCAATTTTGAAGACACCGAAAAAGTCCGGTGTCGGTCGACCCTAGGGTCTGTCTAAGGTCCTTTCTCATTCATGGTTTGGTTTGAGCTTACGTATTATCATGCATGTGATGTGTGTGAGCTTATCACAAACCAAAGACCTATTTACTATTACAGACCTTTCCTACTCAACTATTACAGACCCGAATATAAATTACAACAACTCAATTATATCAAGGGTCTTCAGAGTCTTCGTTTTCCTCCGGGTCTCCGAGTGCCATCATAGGATACTGCCAAGATAAACCTGCACATCAACTTGGCAATCATTAAATACCTGAGTATTTGTCATAATCAAAATAGGGTATGACCCATAGGGTCAACACTCATTTAACCCAATTTTATCATTCTTTCACTTTTCATTTCCATTTTACTATCCGACTCATAAGTATCCTTGGTATCAAATACCAACATCGCATTTGTAACTCATGGCCACCCTGAGGATCTTTCTTTTCACGCCATACTTCCCCCCATGGTCAAGGTTGTGCGGCCCGAAGGCCGGACCTAACCGCGGTTGGCCAACCCGATTAGATCAAAATATCATATCGCATTTGTAGTACGACTGGCCGGCCTATAGCCCTAAACCGGACTCAGGGGGCACAACAACTCTACAAAATGGCTCAGTCAGTTGTCACACCACACGCTCCAAGAGTCCGTGTGGTTGCACTACACCACTAGCAACGGTACCGTACTTAATATCACAACCCATCATCAGGGTTCACTACCACATACTCGCAATCATTATGCGACATTGGCATTTCATCAATCATATTACAATTCCACATTGCGGTATTCATATTTCCCATTTTCACGTTTTAGTATTTTCATATCAATATACATCATTATTCTCATATTAGTATATCTCAATTCATCTCAATATAAATGTTCTCCTCGTTTTATGTGCACATTTCATCATCTCATAATAGTATATATCGTGTTTCATGTATTTCAACATTTCTCAAAATACCCATATAAGTAACTTGCAAAATCTCATTTTTCATGCAAATCATTTCTACTCACATATAAATATCATATTTCATTATTTTCCACTAATCACATCAATAATTCTCATTTCAACATTTTCTCAAAAATTACTCATCGTTATATTTCACATATTTCAATATACGTTATATGCCACACAGTTTTCATCTAATATTCATAATATGTTAATTTTACACTTCAAAATATCACAATTTCACGGCACTCTGGGGCCGTATAAAGGGTCAGGGCGTTACAGTTGGTATCTGAGCCTTAGCCAGCCGGAAGTGTGATGTGGTTCACACTGCCTGGTTTGGGAAATATTTAGAGCTTAGGTTGTTAGGTTCTGTAGATTAGATTATACCAGAGTTTAGGATGGGAATAAGATCTTGAGTTTAGCTTTGTATACATGGAGACAGAATCCATTCACATACTTCTGTGTTTTTCTAGATTGATCAAAAGGTTCAGAAAATCACGGCAATCCATCGACGGTTTTGTTTTCAAGTGGAAAGGCGGAACTTGAATTAGAATGAGAATGTTGAGTTATCTGAGTACGTCAGTAGTAGGAATGTGGATTTAGGGAACTAAGTCTATAGTATTATTGTATTAGCTGATACTTAGGGTATTAAGCTTCTAATCAATTTTCTTAAATTGCTTCTTCAAGATGGAGTCCAGGGATAATACTGCCAACATAAGAGGCAGTAGTAGCGAGGGAGTCGGCCATGAGGCTGGCAGCGACTCCATGAGTGTGCTACGGGATTTCGCACGGCAGCTTATGGTTGAGGTGGTGCAAACGAATAGGGGGCAGGACTGCCCTATGGCTAAGTTGGGCTGTTCTATCGACCAGTTCACTCAACTGAAACCTTCTATTTTCATAGCAAGTGCATATCCAATTCGAGATGAGAATTGGATCCAGAAGATCGAGAAGATCCTGGATGTTCTTAACTGCACAGAGAAGTAGAAAGTAACTTTTGCAACGTTCAAGTTGTCAAGGGAGACAGAGAGATGGTGGGTGTCGGTAAAGAAAATGGAGGAGCATCGACCGATACTAGTAGTGATGATGTGGGCCCATTTTAGAGAGTTAGGGACAACAGACAGTGCAACAATATATGGTGAGGTTCATTAAGTTGTCTCGCTTCGCCCCGTACATTATTCCTGACAAGACGAAGAAGGTAAGACAGTTTGAAAGAGGTATGAGAAGAGAATTATATAAGTAGGTGTCGATATTGAAATTGCAAGATTTTGCTGAACTGGTAGACAAGGCAACTATAACAAAAGTTGAAGAGCGGTTGGAGGCTGAGGAGCAGAGACAGAGGAAGAGATCCACGCCTTCTGGTTCCCAGCAGGGGTTCAGTCGTCATTCGTGGAAGAGAGGTGGCTACTATAGGGATTGGAGGCAGGAGTCAAAAATCATGGGTTTTAGGGTATGCAGTCTTTTCCAGCTTGCCTGACTTGTGGGAAGAGATACCTGGGTGAGTGTCATGTCGGGTGAGGTATCTGCTACCGATGTGGGGAGCTAGGGCATATGATGAGGGACTGTCAGGCTCAGATTGGAGCTGCTCGTGCTCTTAGACCTGTTCGGGGAGGCTATCAAGTGCCACATGGAGGCCAACAGAGGAATATGGCTCCAGCTAGAGTTTTTGCTTTGGCGCCAAGTGATGCTAAGACAGCCGGCGACGCGGTGACAGGTATGGTTAGCATGCTTTCCTTTAAAGTTATTGTATTATATGATTTAGGATCCACACACTCGTTCGTGTCTACGGCGTGTATTAAATTATGTGGGGCAGAAACACAGTTATTAGACACCGAACTGTTAGTAACTACATTAATCGAGTCAGCAGTGAGGTGTAATAGGGTGCATCGGGGCTATCCAGTTGATATCTAGGGGAAAATTTTGTCTGTTGATTTGATAGTGCTGGATATGCACGAGTTTGATGCAATATTCAGCATGGATTGGCTAGCAGCTAACTTTGCTAGTATAGATTTTTGTTCAAGAGAAGTGATATTCAGACCCCCGGGAAGATTAGAATTTGGGTTTATAGGGTCGCGAGTGCAATCCCTACCTCAGTTAGTTTCAGCTATTCAGGCGAGGAGACTGCTCCTGAGTGGATGTCAGGGATTCGTGGCCTTTGTGAAGGAAATGTCAAGGAATGAATTGAAGCTCACTAGTACGCCAGTGGTAAAAGAGTTTACAGATGTATTTCCAGATGAGCTACCAGGCTTGCCGCTTGATCGTGACTTAGATTTTCCTATTGATTTGCTTCTAGGTACAACGTTGATCTCTAAAGCACCTTATCTAATGGCGCCAGCAAAGTTGGCAGAATTAAAGAATCAGTTGCAAGATTTGCTTGATAAGGAATTTATACGACCTAGTGTATCTCCGTGGGGGAGCTCCAGTGATATTTGTGAAGAAGAAATACGGGTCCATGAGGATCTGTATAGATTACCAGGAAATTAATAAGGTGACAATCAAGAACAAATATCCTCTACCTAGTATAGATTATTTTTTTTACTAGCTCCAAGGTACACGGGTGTATTCTAAGATTGATCTTTGGTCAGGTTACCATCAAGTAAAGGTAAGGGCAGAAGATGTATCGAAGACAGCCTTTCAGACCAGGTATACGCATTTGAGGCAGGTCTTACAGATGCTCAAGGAAAAGAAGTTGTATGTCAAGTTCAACAAATGTCAATTTTGGCTCGAGAAGGTTGTGTTTTTGGGGCATGTCATCTGAGGGGATGAAATTTCTATTGATCCTAGTAAAATTGATATGGTAGTAAATTAGGCTAGACCGAGGAACATCTAGGAGATCAGAAGTTTCTTGGGGCTGACTGGTTATTACCAACATTTTGTTGAAGGGTTCTCAGCGTTATCAGGGCCTCTGACATGAATGACTAGGAAGAATATCATATTTGAATGGGACGATAGCTATAAGCAGAGTTTTCAAGAATTGAAGCAAAGGCTTGTCACGACACCAGTGTTAATAATCCCGTCAGGAGGTGAGGGTTATGTTATCTATAGTGATGCATCCCTGAAGGGACTTGGTTGTGTATTCATGCACTATGGTAGGGTGGTAGCGTATGCTTCCAGGTAGTTGAAAGAGTATGAAAAGAACTACCCTACCCATGATCTTGAATTGGCTGCAATAGTACATGCATTGAAGATTTGGAGGCATTACCTGTACGAAGAGTGATGTGAAATCTTCTCCGCCAAAAGAGTTTAAAGTACTTTTTCACTCAGAAGGAATTGAACATGAGGTAGAGAAGGTGGTTGGAGCTTATTAAAGATTTTGACTGCACTATCAGTTACCACCTAGGCAAAGCAAACGCGATGGTTGATGCGTTGAGCAGGAAATCTGTGGGACTAGTGCTAGCAGCTATGGAGATTCAGTATCCGATCATAATGGATCTGGAGGGACTCATCATAGAGTTGGTCGAAAGTGATCCTCAAGCATGTATCGCCAATTTAGTGGTGCAGCCTACTCTGCAGGAAAGGATTAAAGCTACTTAGAAAGAAGATCCAAAATTAGTAGAGGTATTGGTCAAAGTACAGATTGGTCAGGGAGAGGAGTTTTGTATTACAAATGATGAAGCTTTGCGGTTCTGTTCTAGATTATGTGTTCCTACTGATGCTGATATCAGGAAGACCATCCTAGAAGAGGCTCACCGATTTTTATACACAGTTTATCCCGGTATCACGAAAATGTGTAGGGATCTGCAAAAATCTTATTGGTGGAGTGGTATGAAGAAGGAGATTGTCGAGTATTTAGCACAGTGTTTGATGTGCCAGCAGGTAAAGGTTGAGCACTAGAGGCCAGTTGCAACCACTTTTTATCCCAAAGTGGAAATGGGATCACATATCTATGAATTTTGTTTCAAGACTGCCGTCAGCATTGCATGGCTAGAAAACAATCTAGGTGATTGTAGATCATTTGACTAAGATAGCCTATTTCCTTAACTGACTGGCATAGATTTATATTCAGGAGATAGTCCGTTCTCACGGTGTGTCAGTGTCTATAATGTCAGATTGAAACCCGTGTTTCACGTCATGATTTTAAAGGAGCTTGCAAGAGGCTCTAGGGTCTCAGTTATCTTTCAGCACGCGTTCCATCCTCAGTCAGATGGGAAGATAGAGAGGACTATTCAAATATTAGAAGATATCCTTCGAGCATGCGTTCTAGACTTTGGGGGTAGTTGGATACAGTTTATGCCGCTGGTGGAGTTTGCGTACAATAACAGTTATTAGGCCAACATTGGCATGGCACCGTTTGAGGCACTTTACGATAAAAGATGTCGTTTTCCTCTATATTGGGATGAGATGGGTGAATGGCGAGTTGTGGGTCCATAATTAGTGCAGCAAGCGTATGATAAGGTTCGGTTCATCAGAGATAGAATTAGTGCAACTCAGAGCCGACAGAAAAGTTACGCCGATAACCGCCGCAGGAAATTTGAATCTGATATTGGTGATCATGTGTTTTTGAAAATAGCTCCATTAAAAGGGGTTATGAGATTTGGAAGGAAAGGTAAACTTAGCCCTAGGTTCATTGGATCGTTTGAGATTCTAGAGAAAGTGGGACCGGTTGCCTACAAGTTAGCTTTACCACTTGTGTTGTCCAGGATACATGACGTATTCCATGTCTCCATGTTGAGGAAATATGTCCCAGACCCTCCTCATGTAATCAATTATGGTGAATTAGAGTTCAGTGATTCATTAGTTTATGAGGAGTACCAGTACAAATTCTGGACAGGAAAGGGCAGGAATTATGTAATAAGAAAATTCCTCTAGTAAAAGTCCTGTGGAGAAATCACTCAATAGAAGAAGCTTCTTGGGAACTTGAGGAATAGATAAGGCAGAAATATCTGCATATATTTAGTGGGATCCAGTTGTAAGTAGTTATGAAAAGTTTCTTTTGCAGGTTAGTTAATGTATGTAATAGTTTAGCTAGTAAGTAGTATTTTAGTTTTGGGAGAATTTTATTTTTGCATATGTAATCTCCCAGAACCCTAAATGTAACTACGGTATTCCTCCGCCATAAGTGAGGGTAAGTAATAAAAAAAGTAGACTGGTTATCTTTAAAGGATGGTGGATCATATGGACAGTAAATTTCGAGGACGAAATTTTTATAAGAAGGAGAGAATGTAGAGACCTGAAGATATTATAATAATTAAATAATAATGGAAAGGAGAGAGAAAGATATATTGTAACTTGGAAATTCAAACAAGGGTCTCGTCGACGAACACTCTTGATGGGATCGTCGATGGGGACACATGTCTCATTGATGAGAAGTTACCGATAGACTATTTTCAGTTCTGAATTTCGCTGATAAGGAATAAGCATTCGTCAATGAACTCCCTTCGTGGCCTCGTCGACGAAGTGACGTGGCTCGTCGACGAGTGCAAGTGTATAAATAGCCTAAACTCGATTTTCTCTGCAGAAATCACGTGAAGAACCTCTCTCTCTCTCTCTCTCTCTCTCTCTCTCTCATATTTGTCCCCTCTCCATTCTCTCTAAGATTTTGGGCTGGTCTATTGCCGGTTTGACGATCCGAGGCCGCCACAACACTCTTGGGAAGTTTCTCTCCAAGTCTTCTAAAGTGGATCATTGGTGGGACTAACTTGGACTCCATCCCAAATTCAGGGTAAGACTTTTTATTTACTATTTGGCTTTCCTACAGTTGTAGAAAATGTAGTACTCGAGGAAATACTAAACTTTTGTTCAGGGAGATGTTGTTTTCAGGGTGTTGAACGGGGAACCCTACGGGTGTAGGACTAGTCATTGTAGGGACTTTTCAGTATTGAGGTAAGGGAGTAAACTAAAGCAACAATTTTTCATGAAAATCATTATTATTTAATAGCAGATTAATTTTTTAGAAAGCAGGTATTATATATGAGTATATTCGTAAAAATATGTATTTGGGAAAATACATGTTGTTACACAGGAATATATATATATATATATATATATGTATATTTTAAGTATGAAATGTCGAGAAATGTGATTTCAGAACAGAATTCATGATTTTATTCAGTATCTTGTGGCATGAATATTATTTTACACATATTGTAATATGTTATGCCAATTTTATGGAAAAAGCATGTTTCGATTGTTTTAAGGAATAACATGATAATATAGTAAACTATGATTTTAGAATATATGATAAATAGTACATTTATTCAGATCAGTATGTATGATAAGTTCGGTGCAAGGCCGCAGTTATTTATGTTATTCGGCGCAAGGCCGCAATTATGCATGTATTCGGCACAAGGCCGTAATTACTTATGTTGTTATAGAATTTAGAAAATGCTATCAATCTATTTACGTTAAATAGTATATTATCATGTAGTATATGTTATCAGAATCCGGATGATAGTTCAGATCAATTATCAGGAGCACAGTACCGTAGCTATACAATTTAGTTCAGTTCAGACTTGTGCTAACTGCCTCTACTAGTAGAGGGGGTGGGAGATGGGTAGTCGATGTGTAGTGGCTTTCAGTGTAGAGTTGTAGATGTCCACTTGGTAGTCTGGACTAGGGTGTGATGGGCCCATCGCACTTACAGAGAGGTGTCTTATCCCAAAATTTTATAAACTTTTCAGCAGCCCCTGATAGGAGAGCGGGAAAAGCCTCGCTGATCTAGAGTTGTTTGTGTACTGACCCAAAGAATAATAGTATTTAAACAATAACGAGGGAGAGAAATGGAAACAGTAATAGAAGGAGGCAGCCGACATTGCCTTTTGGATGGAATAACTTGAAAGATTTTTCACAGGGCCTCATCGACGAGTGCATAAAGGGACCTCGTCAACGAAGTTATGACTTGTCGACGAGAAGATACCGAGGGAAGAATTTGGGCTACTCTGAATTTCGTCGACGAAGGGTAAGGTTCGTCGATGAAATTACTTAAGGACTTGTCGACGAGATGATGTGGCTCGTTGATGAAGCCCGCAAATGTGGTAGCTGATGCACTGAGTCGTAAATTAGAAAATACAGCACAGCTAGCTGTAGTTATTCAGCACCCGATCCAGATGGACTTAGAAGTACTCGGTGTGGAATTTATGGAGGATGATCCCCAGGCGCTTACAACCCACATTATATGAAAAGATTAAATCTGTTCAGAGGGATGATCCAGAATTAGCAGGAGTGATTGCCAAAATACAGGATGGTCAGGGAGAACAATTCAGCATTTCTGATGATGGGGCTCTGAGATTTCACACCAGATTATGTGTGCCTACAGATGACAACATCAGGAGGATGATTTTAGAGGCACACAGATCTCTATACACTATTCATCTTGGCAGTACGAAAATGTATAGGGATCTGCAGGAGTATTTCTGGTGGAGTGGCATGAAAAGGAAGATAGCAGAATTTGTGCAATAGTGTTTGACGTGTCAGCAGGTTAAGGCTGAGCACCAGAGCCCAGCAGGGAAGTTGCAACCACTTTTCATTCTTGAATGGAAGTGGAACCACATATCCATGGATTTTGTTACGGGGCTATCGCCGGCACCGTATGGTCAAAATGTCATCTGGGTAATTGTTGATAGGTTGATGAAAACAACGCACTTTCTCCTCATTAAGATTAGCTACCGCATGAATCGGTTAGCAGAGATATATATATATATATACAGGAGATTGTTCGACCCCATAGAGTGCTGGTATCCATAGTCTCGGACCATGATCCACGTTTTACATCACCGTTCTGGAGGAGTTTGCAGGAGGCATTGGGGACTCAGTTAGCATTTAGCACCGTTTTCCACCCTCAGACCGATGGTTAGACTTAGAGAACAATCCAGATATTAGAAGATATGCTTTGTGCCTGTGTGCTAGACTTTGGACGTAGCTGGATTCTGTTCTTACCACTAGTTGAATTTGCTTATAATAACAGTTACCAGACTAGCATCGGCATGGCACCCTATGAGGCATTATATGGTAGGAGATGCCGATATCCTCTTTTCTGGAATGAAGTAAGTGAAATGCGAGTTTTAGGACCAGAGATAATTCAGCAAGCATGTGATAAAGTTCGACTTATTCGAGACAGAATCAGTGCAGCACAAAGTCAGCAAAAAAGCTACGCAAATACCTGCCGCCGGGAACTGGAATTTGAAGTGGGTGAGCATGTTTTCCTGAAAATAGCACCATGGAAGGGGATCATGAGGTTTGGGAAGAAGGGTAAGTTAAGCCCTAGGTTCATTGATCCATTTGAGATACTCGAGAAGATTGGATCAGTGGCCTATCGACTGGCTTTACCACCATCTCTATCCAGGATTTATGACGTGTTTCATGTTTCTATGTTAAGGAAATACATTCCCGATCCTTCCCATATCATCAACTATGCAGACTTGGAACTCAGGGGTGATCTAGCATATGAGGAAGCTCCAGTTCAGATCTTAGACAGAAAAGACCAGGATTTGCGCAATAAGAAGATACAGTTGGTAAAAGTCCTGTGGAGAAATCACACAATAGAAGAAGCTTCGTGGGAGCTCGAAAGCGAGATTAAACAGAAATATCCCCACTTGTTTAGTGGGACATAACAGTGATGTATAATTAAAGTAACAATAATTTTATTTTGTTTAGCATATTGGAATTGTAAGGTAGTGTATAGGATAGGTAGTATTTTGATTTTGGGGGAATTTTCTTTTATACTTGTAATCTCCCAAAACTACCCATGTAACCACGGTATTTCTCCGCCATATGTGAGGGCAGGTAATAAAATAAGTAGACCATTTTCCTTTAAGGGATGATGAATTATATGAACAGTAAATATTGATGACGAAATTTTATAAGGAGGGGAGAATGTAGTGACTCGAAAAATAATAGTATTTAAATAATAACGAGGGAGAGAAATGGAAAAAGTAACAGAAGGAGGCAGCCGACATTGCATTTTGGATGGAATAACCTGAAAGATTTTCCATAGGGCCTCGTCGACGAACACAGGGAGTTCGTTGACGAGTGCATAAGGGGACCTCGTCAACGAGAAGATACCGAGAGAAGAATTTGGGCTACTCAGAATTTCGTTGATGAAGGGTAAGGTTCATAGACAAAATTGCTTAACGACTCGTCGACGAGATGACGTGGCTCGTCGACGAAGCCCGCAGTATAAATAGCTCTAAACTAATTTTTAATTGCAGAAATTTGCCGCAGTCTTTCTCTCTCTACCCCTATGGCTCCTCCCTCTTCTTTCTTTGATTTTGGCCCCGTCAGTCGCCGGATCGACGATCTGAGGCCACCACGACTCTTCTGGCAGAGTTCTCTGCAAGTCTGCCGGAGCGGATCGTCGGTGGGACGAAGTTGGAATTCATCCCAAATCCAGGGTAAGGTCTTTTATTCGGAATTTGAATTTCTAGCAGTTGTGAGAAATGTAATATACGTAGAAATAATAATGTTTTGTTCTGGAATTTATGGTTTTCAGGGTGTTGAGTGGAGAACCCTGCGGGTGTAGGACCCATTACAGTATAAGGGTTTTAGCAGAAATCGGGTAAGGGAAATATGCTATGCTAGGCAATTTTACCATATTTCAGTATAAACTATACGTTTTTATCAGATGATTATTCACGATAGAAATTTATACAGTTTATCATTTATGTATAATATGATTAAAATTACTGTGTGGCTTGAGAATATGAGTATAGTAAAGAAACATGTTTTACAGTATTTTCAGAATATACAGCCAGTGGTTATATTTATAGTAATTACAGAATACCATGATTATACAATTTTCAGTATCATGACTTATAGATTACAGTTCAGTTTAGAAATACAGATGATACAGTTACAGTTTATTTCATTGTCATGGTAAATACAGTTATTTCATAATCATGGTAAATCAGATAGTTTTATATAGAGATGTATTATATAGTATCAGACCCTGCTGGACCATACAGTTACAGAGCACGGTACCGTAGCTATATACAGTTTATAGAGTGCAACCACCTATTCAGATAATACGTGGTAGTAGGTCGATCGTATAGTGCCCTGACGTGGACAGGCTCCCCATCAGATATGGGTTGAGGAGGGCAGATCAAACCAAGGGAGTATAGTGGTTTACCCTAGTCGGCCAGCTAGGGTAGATCCCGCCTACGGGCCGCACAACCCTGTCATGAGGGGTTAAATCATGACACACAGTTATCCACAGGGAAGTTTTCAGTTATTATTATGTATATACAGATTTGCAGAGACAGGGAATATACTTATGTACATTAGAAGTATTTTGACTAGTAACCTAAAATTTCAGATATGTTAAGCAACATGGAATTGGCAGTGGTTTTTGTTATTTGTATATTATTCATAAATCTAGTTATACATGATTATATAGAAACAGATTTTTGTAGTATTGTAACTTATTTGCCACACACTAGCAATAGCTTATTTCGTCTTACTGAACGTTGGCTCATCCCAATTACTTTAACATTTTTTAGGTGATCAAGGTAGGCGAGCAAATCAATCTCGCAGATAGAGGGGCCTCAGTATTGCCCAGATTTTAGAGTGAATATTTTTGGGAGTATTTTTGTATAGTCCTAGCTAGTTGAGGGTATTTCTGGGGAACAGTTATGTATGTATATGTTGGGAAACAATTTAGCACTCTGGTATTGTATATAATTACATATGGTTATGTTTATTTGATTTCTACTTTTTGCTGCTTAGGTTGATGATTGAGTTTAATCCAGTATGGTATCAGAGCATTTTAAATGTTATAGTATAAAAAAATAAAAAAAATAAAAAAAAAATAAAAAAAAAATCAGTTAAATAGCAGGTCGTTATAGTTTGTCTGCCCTCTTTGAAGTGTAAGTTTTGATAGGGACAATTAGATTTTGTGGGAAGTGTCCCTAGATCTTGCTTTTGGGATGTATATCCTGAAATACAGTGGATATAGTGACTCTGGTATATATGGTAATGTAATGGATGTTTTTGTATTTATGATATTGTGATTGTGTGTTTCCTGCTACTTAGGCTTCCTTGATGTGTTTTTGATGTACCCCTGGTACCCACGGGTTCAGGTGGAATCTACTGAGATTTGTGATATTGATTTTATTATATTTTGAAAAAAAATGTGGAAATTAAGCAAGTCATCACACCCTAAACTGTCTACAGTAAAAGTCCCAAAACCTCGAATTCACAACACCCACATAAATCATTCCAAACACCAATATAACAACATTTTCTACTAAATTTGGGTTCAAAAAAACCTACAAACCAAATAACCCTTAAATAACCTACTTACCCTGATTTTGGGATGGTTCCCAAACCTCTCAAATCAAACTTCTGCTCTGGTTAAGTTGTAGAGAATCTACCCAAGATCAACGTGGTAGCTTCTGATCATCGAATTGGGGAGAAACAGGGCCGAAATCCTAGAGAGAAGGTGAGAGTATTGAATTTATAGAGAGAGAAAGGGAAATGCAGTTGAATTCTCACCAAAATCTAATTTTTCACATATATATATATATAAATTGTTGCCACGTGGCTTCGTTGACGAGACACGTGGCTTCGTTAACGAGGTGAAGAAGGCAGTTCGTTTATGAACTAATGGGTCTAAAATACACCCTCTCGGTATCTCTTCATCGACAAGACACTGAGACTCGTCCACAAAACCTACAGGGAGTTCGCCAACGAACCTTGTTTGACCCTTTCTAAATTTTCCTTCCTCTCTATTATTTAATTATTATAATTTATGGGTTGCTACAACGATTCTGCATAATTCTATATAATCATGGTTATGAAAACACTATATAATCATGTTCCGTAATACACTGTGTAATCACGATTTCGTAACTTTCTACATAAACATGATTCTGTAAAATATTGTATATCATAATTTTGTATAACCATATAAACTGTAATTATGTAAAGCACTGTACATTCGTAGCTCTGTAAATAAAGCTGTATAAGCTATATATCATAATTATGTAAAAAAAAACTATATAACCATGTTTCTATAAATCTATATAACGTATTTCTGTAGAAACTATATAAACATGATTCTGAAACTCTGTATGAAATTTTTCTATAACAATTCAGTATTTCTCATGCCACACAACTAAATAAAAACTCGATAAAGATACTCTGTAAAACTGTATAATTTTCAAGCTCTATTATGTTCAAAAATCATATTCTAATACTCATGATCAAATACTATTTTTTACTAGTAAAGTTTCTAATAAAGCTGACATAACATGTATTCCCCTTACCTGACTATCTAAGCACTAGGTATTATTTTACAATCTCATGCATGCAGAATTCATAATTTTCAACACCCTGGAATAACACACATATGATCCCCAGACAATCAACTGAATTTACTAGAATAATTATTACATTCACATTTTCCCCAAATCTGCATATCCATAATTTTCAGTTTATAAACTATTTGTTATTTACGTGGGTTCCTGAAGTAACACCCTTTGGAATCCTAACTCATGCATGCAGTGTTTGGAAACCCAAACCTTGAAATCACAACACCTCAGTTGTATCATCCTAGACACTAGTATATCAACATCTGTTAGAATTGGTGTATTCCCAAGAGGGGGGGGTGAATTGGAATTTTAAACTTTTCTCCTAGATTAAACTAGATGTCAGCTGAGTATTACAACCTAGGGTCTTTCTATCCAATTTCAAATACGCCGATGAACATAATATGCGGAAATTTAAATCAAGCGCATCATTCACATAATAACATACACGTGCGGTAAATATAAAGTGCGACAATATACACAAACACATGGTATGTTATAGGCGTTCGGCCAACTACGCCTACGTCCCTGCCTCTTGCTCGCAAGCCCGAGGATTCCACTAATAGCTCACTCAAGGGTGGAGCAACACCGATTACAACCACGTCAATTAGCACAGGGCTAACCTCAACCTTAACCAAGTCAATTAGCGGGGTTGACCTCAACCTACACGCCTTAACAGGATAGCGCACCTAGCTTTCCTAACTGGGTCTAAGCCAATCCGGGACTATTCCAAGGCTAGTCTCCCTCTTCAGGCTCGTGCTTGGAAATACAACAAATGTGTATATAATCAAATGGTATAGTGATTGTGCTTTCGTGTAAAGCAGATATGTACCCAAATACGCGCAATTACATACACTACAATATGATTTAATATGTAAGCTCAATGTGGTCCAATGTTTCAACTCTCTGATATATATGTTTACTATCACTGTAATGAGTGCATGAGAGTATCAATCAAGCAATCTTTGTATCATAAGATATTCAGTTAATAAGTTCACACAAAGATGTCAAGTCTCAAGTATTTCAATCAGTAGGATGTCTCAAGCATGTAACTATCAAATGATGTATATGCTTGGTTTGCAAAAGATGTGTAATCTTTGTATTCAGCAAATAATATATGAGTGAGTGAATATTGTAACAAAGATCACTATCACACAAACAAATATCTCTTAAAATATCTTTCAAGGTAAAGGCACAATAGATATTTGAAAATGTTTGAGAAGTTTTTGCAATCCAAAAATAAATACAAACTTCTCAAGATATTGCAATGAATATGCAATACTCATAAGTTTTATATAAGTCTTCTTATGAGAGACTTATTAACAAAGTCCCCTAAGAACACTTAGGTTTAGCTCTTAAGAAAATTATATCAAACAACAAGACCCTGGAGAGCAAACCTTTCTAATCAAGCACTCAATCAACTTATAGAGATTTTGAGCAATAAGAGAAGGTAAGTATGAGTGGTTGGGGCTTAGATATGAGTATTATAAGATTTGGAAATTTCAAAGAGTTTCTCCTAATCAAAGTAGCTAAACCACACTCAATTTGCACAAATGATCTCATATATATAGACATGGGAAGAGATATAACTGTTAGGGAATTATTGGCTATTATTAGGGAAGTTTAATGACATTTCAAATATTTTAACCCTATTTAAAAGATGTTTAACTGCGATAAAAATCAGGACAACCCGAGAGGTCCGATCGACCAGAACAATTTCGGTCGACCAGAGTTCATATGGTTCGGTTGACCAGGAGGATTTTGAAGGGCTCGGTCGACCGAAAATGGGCGATTTCCCATTTCTCTGCGGTTTGGTCGACCAGGCTATTTTGAACTGACTGGTTCGGTCAACCAAACCGTTGGGATTTCTCCCAAGGACCCTCGGTCGACCAGGTAGTTGGAGTACAAAATTGGCTCGGTCTACCAAACGGTCAAATTGATGACCAAAGAGGGTTTTGGTCG